>NC_051162.1:58465167-58511711 GCF_013339745.2 Dermacentor silvarum
GTCAACCAGCCAAACACGGAGCTCATATTGCTGTAACCAACTGTAAAACATTGAAAAAGACAGCATTTTATTATTACTCTGCACTGCGGAAAATTTACGCCAGCAGCAAAATAGAATACACTTGGTTACTGCTATATTAGCTCACATACCCCTGTGTGTATTACATTCCCCTGTCCTTCGGGAAGTGGTACATCTGCAAAAACAGTGGCATTTGAATAACTACTTCATGGACCACAAAGCGTCTTTGAAATGGCAGCTAATTGTGTCAACATTGCAAAGAATGCAAATGTAAGCCGTTACTGTCTGATACTAAGGTGTTGTCAAAGTGCAAAGATACGACTGCGCGGGAGATTTCCGAAACGTTCTATATTCACAATTAAGTTGATGTGTGTGTTACGAGGCCTGCTACATTAGTTGCCGATTGCTTACTTAGCTGTTAATCTTTAAGCTATTACATGTGTTCATGCTATGTTATATATTTGTGTTTCTGACAATAAGCTATATCGTTGCTAGCCCGTGTCGTCTTTCTTCCTCGTCCCTCATTTATTGCCGTATTCTTCATCTGAACTATGTATTCGGTGCTGCGCAAGCATTTGCGCATGTACAACTCGTACCTTTGGCAGTGCTGCAAGTTACTCATGAGATAGAAAATACAAGCACACTAGCATTTATGCTGAGCTACGGCGTGTAAGCTCTGGTCTGAGCAGTGAATGTTGAGCTAACGTTATCTAATGTTTTCCCTGGGCGCTGACAGTTTCCCGCGGGTCTCATCTTCTGCACTATCGAGGTGCAATGCCTGCAAAGCCACTGGCAGTGCTCATAACACCAGCGCAGTGAGATGCCTCATAGCTGTCAGGCCACTGTTCCTTCTGTCCAGCAGGAGTTACCTTGCATCCTGTGTTGCATCAATATGTTCGAGCCACAGTATAATTAGGAGACCAACCGAGTTGTTCAACCGCAATACTAAATAAACCTTGCTATCGCTGTCAATGCTTCGCCCATCTGGTGAAAATTACGCGTTTAAAATGACTCGAGCTAGTGAACAGATAAGTATATAATTTTCACTCTAAAGGCTCAGATGATTTATCATAATGCAAGATATGAAGCCTGTCATTCGAGAAGTAAACGGTTCAGAGACATGACGCTGTTAAGTGCTGCAGTGTAATGGATTCCTGCAAATTGACCACAGACAACCATAGCAAAATTATCGAAGAGCTCGACTGTCACGTTCTTAGCAGACGTGCCTGAGTGATTTCACTGGCTACGCATCACTGTCAGGCGAGTATGAAGCGAATGTTGCTTATCTAGCAGCGATCTCGCTTCCTTCACGCTCGCCAGACAGTGATCAAATCAAGTACAGTAGAAACCTATTTTTTAAATGCATTATTTGAAATATTGTTAACCAAGCAATGCTCGAGACAATGCTGAGGACAATACAGAAGACGACGCAGTATCACCAGATAAGGCAGAAATATGGTAGTCGGAAGCCGGGGCCAAGGTTGCAAGAGATATGCCCTGAGGTAGCAATTGAGGACAGAGGCCAAAATTCACTACAGGAAGACAGGTGGCATTGTCTTTTATGCGGACAACCATGTGGGGAAATGCGACATTCTGCGACAGGAGGACGGTGGCTTTGGGCGACACGACGTAATTGTCGGCGGCGACAGGTGGATCGGGTGAAACGGCAATATCGGTCACGCGTCAGCGAGGTAGGCAAACGTAATCGGTGGAACATAGTCGACTGGGCGTAGGATCAGGAGGGTCAAAGGCATAGGGTAGGGCGAGTTGGACAACACCCGCAGAGCAGTCAGTAATGGCCGAATGTACCGACAGAAACTCAAGACAGAAAATCAAGGCCCAAGATGATTTCATGTGGACACTGCTCCAAGACATAAAACAAAACAGATGTATGGTGTCCGGGCTACAGTGACATGGGCAGCAAATATCCCAGTGACAGCTGGAGTTCCACCGTCAGCTACGTGGATGACGGCGAGCGAGGCAGGAGTTAGGACTTTCTTTTGGCGCGTACGCAGGTTCGACTTCATAACCGATATATGTGCTCCTGTGTCAATAAGTGCTGTTACAGGTACACCGTCCACGTTGATGAGATTGTGATGACCAGGCTAGACAGGCAATGCACGGGCTCGGGCTTACCCGAAAGCCCGGGCCCGGCCCGGCCCGTGAGCCGGGTCGGGCCGGGTAGAGCAGTTTTTTCACGGGCTCGGGTCGGGCTCGGGCACGGCGTGTGCTTTTTGACCCGGGCCCGGGCCGGGCTGGGGTTTTTTGACGCGGGCCCGGGCCGGGCTCGGGCTTTCTGCGAGTTATTCTCGGGCTTCTCAACTCTGAAAAACATGTATTTTTCGGTCTCGGGCCGGGTTCGGGCCGGTTTCGAGCCGGGCTCGGGCCGGGCTCAGGCTTAAGGTAAAGGGGTGGCGGGCCGGGCCGGGCGGGTAACGTAGACTATTTCCCGGGCCCGGGCCGGGCCCGGGTCTCGCCATAAAAGTTTTGATCGGGCTCGGGCGGGCCGCCCAATGTAAAAACGGGCCCGGGCCGGGCCCGGGCCGCAAAAATTGGCCCGTGCAGTGCTCTAGACCAGGCAGTGTAAGCAAAAGAATTTCAGGTCAGGTCGTCATGGCAGGCTCACCTCTCGGAGCTGCGCCCTTTAGTTTTCCAAGGAGCGGCGGGAGTAAGAAGGAGACGGAGAGCGACGAGGCAAAGGCAAGCGGGAAAGACGTGGGTGTGGCGAAGGGGAACGGTTTGGTCGTGCGGGCAGAGATGTTGGCACGTTGTCTTCTTGAATGTATGTCGGCGGGCGGGGGCTGCCAGGCAGGCGAAGGGTATTTCGACTGCTCGGCCAAGGCTGCGAGTTCCAAAACTGCGACAGTGGCAAAAAATATGTCTGACGCATCTACAGCAGAAGCAGATAGGCCTCATAAATGACTTCGCAGAATGTTTCTCCACTTCGTCAAAGGTACGGCGCAGACCGATTGTTAAACACCGTATAATAACAGACGAAGCAACCACACCAGTGTAGCAACACCCGTACCGAGTATCACCGGTTGAACGAGAGATCATAAAGAGTCAGGTGTAAGAGATACTACAGGACGATGTAATTCAGCCATCAAACAGCCCGTGGGCGTCACCCGTAGTTTTTGTGAGAAAAAATGACAATACATTGAGATTCTGTGTTGATTACCGAAAATTGAACAGCGTGACCAAGCGTGATGTGGACCCCCTGCCACGAATTGATGACACCTTGGATCGGCTACGACATGCAAAATTTTTCTCTTCATTGGACCTCAAGAGCGGGTATTGGCAAATTGAAGTAGACGAAAGAGACCGCGAAAAAACTGCTTTCGTTACCCCAGACGGCCTGTACGAGTTTGAAGCACTTCCATTTGGCCTCGGTTGTGCGTCGGCGACATTTCAGCGCATGATGGACAGTGTCCTCTCGGGTCTCAAATGGCAGTCGTGCTTAGTTTACCTAGACGACGTGGTGGTATTTTCTGCAACATTCGACCAGCATGTACAGAGGCTGCTTTTAGTGCTCCAAGCTATCCGCTCCGCAGGGCTGACCATTAAACCTGAAAAATGCCAGTTTGGATTTCAAGAACTTCGTTTTCTGGGTCATGTAATCAGCGCACAAGGTGTTGGCCCGGATCCCGACAAGACTGTTGCCGTTGCGCGATTTCCGAAGCCGACAGACAAGAAGGCAATCCGGCGATTTTTGGGACTATGCGCTTATTACAGGCGATTTGTAGAAAACTTCTCCAAAATTGCCGAACCTCTAACGAGACTTACTAAAGAAGACGCACCCTTCATGTGGCATGCAGAGCAAGAGGTTGCCTTCAATGAATTAAAGGAACGATTGCAAGCCCCACCGATCCAAGCGCACTTCGACGAGACAGCGGAGACAGAAGTCCATACCGACGCAAGCAATCTTGGTCTCGGCGCCGTTCTAGTTCAATGGCAAAACGGGGAACAGAAAGTCATAGCGTATGCTAGCCGCACCCTCTCGAAAGCTGAAGCAAACTACTCTGCGACGGAAAAGGAATGTTTGGCTGTCATATGGGCCATCAGCAAGTTCCGACCTTACCTCTACGGCAGGCCGTTTCGTGCAGTCAGCGATCACCATTCCCTTTGCTGGCTGGCAAGCCTAAAGCACCCATCCGGACGACTTGCGAGGTGGAGTCTCAGGCTCCAAGAATACATTACGGTTGTATACAGGTCTGGGGAAAAACAATATATAAAACCACCTACGTATTTGTGCTCTCATGGTCGTTTCGTTAACTTGTTTACCAAGATTCGCATACTATGACAAGAGTATATGACGAATGTAAATGATATGTCATGACATGAATGTCATGTAGGTCACGAAACAGCCGCCTAGGTCTTAGTGCTCTCATGGTCGTTTTGTTAACGTGGTAGGTACCAAGTTACCTACTTGGTAGGTAACAGAAACGGCGGCACCGGTATCTATGAGAGCTGACGCTGGAACACCTTCAACAGTTACATAAACCATGTTGGCCAGGCGAACAGGGGGAATTTTTCAAGACCGATAGGAAGCAGTTTCCCCTCCAAAAACTGCAACAGCTACTTTCCCGAGTGGTGGTCGGCAAGATGGGAAGTGGGGCGAAGCGATGATGTAAAGCGCCTGTAAGGCGAAGGAGAACAACGTCTGGCCGAACGGGAACTATGAGGCAGATTGGGAGGAGTAGACGGAGAACGCTGCTGAGGGAACGAGTACGATCCGAGATAGTAGGCGTCTGGTCGGCGAGTGCGGTCTCGCTCGTGCTCAGCATAGCCTCGTCTTTCATCCTGCTGGCGACGACGGCAGACGCGAGATATATGGCCGCGTATACCACAATAAAAACAAACCGGACGAGATGGACGGCACTGAGGGTAGGATGGCGCAGCAAGTGCTCTGGTTCCCATCGAATCCAAAGGGTCATAGGTAACGTCAGTAGGCACGGAGGTCACGGTAGGGGTGGGTAGCGAAGCAACATTCGCGTAGGTAGGTGTGGGGCGCGCTACCGGAGCAAGATGTGTCGTGGGTGTAGTCATCGCTGTCAACTCTTGCTTTACGACCTCGCGCAAGTCGAAGGTTGGGGTTGGGACGCAGGCATCAGGAGAACGCCGCAGGTTTTGTACTTGAAGCTCTTCGCCGATGATGGTGCCGATGAGAGCACGTAGATCTGAAGAATGGGGAACCTGAGGATCGCTGCTGTCATGTTGAAGACGAAGAGACTGCATCTCGTCCGGACGCTGACACGTGGATGTGATGTCTTGGACAGAAGCCGGATTTTGCACGATTAAGGCGTTGAACGCGACAGGCCCAATGCCTTTTAATATCTGTCGAACGCGTTCGGCTTCCGTCATGCTAGGGTTCGCACGGCGGCACAGAGCCAAGACATCATCTATGTATGAGGTGTAAGACTCTTGTGGAAGTTGCAGGCGCGTGTCCAGCTTTTCTTGGCGACTTCTGCACGACCAGACGAGGAAGCGAAGATTTGCCGCAGCTTGGTGGTAAACGTGGACCAATCCGCGATGTCAGATTCATGATTGAAATACCACGTCTTTGCAACACCGGTCAAGTAGAATGCGACGTGCCTCAATTTCTGGGTGTCGTTCCACTTGTTGCAACAACTCACACGGTCGTAGTTGTCGATCCAATCGTCGACTTCATCACCGCGGAGTCCCGCATAGACCGTTGAGGGCACGTTGAGGGCACGTCACAGTCCAAGAGGGCACCGCAGGCGGAGTCGTTTGTGTGGTAGGGTTAGAGGCGCCGGAAGAGCACGGGGTTGGAAGTGTCCATCGTTGTAGGGGTAACCGGGCGCAGGCGGCGACCGGAACGTAGCTCCAGGGAGGACGGGAAGGCGAGAGTACGTCGGGGTCTTGACGTACCTCCACCACTTTATAAGACCGAGACCGACCAAGCTGTCAAGCGCTTTTTATTCCAAAAAGGGAACGCCCCACACAGCTCATGCGTGAAGAAGACAGGGAAGGTGATGATGACTATGTACAAATTAAAATGATGAAGTACGTTAATAGTGCTTACAATATGTATATATGAACAATATGAATGTGTTGTACAGGCGGTACAAAATAAATGTGAAAGGAGAACAGTTTCTATGAATGCTTCGTTGAAAATCCTCGTCGTTTCATTTGGTGTTCCGTGTCTGTTTTTGCGCTGGTCATATCAATTCGTTGAAAGATTCGGTGACAGTGAAATAAAAACCATGTCTAAGACCCTACTTGGAGCCGACTTGAAGCGTTGTAGAGATCAGGAAAATTCCCATTTTGCAAAAATGTATTCCTAGACACGGCGCATCTCCGATGTGTGCGGTGATCGCGGGTTGAGCCTTTCGTTGGGGCATTCCTTCACCGAATGACGATCTCTGAAGGTTCAAGGTTCATGTCGCTTAGCACACACAGATAAGCAGTCAATGAGTTGATAAGGAGTGTTAAGGGGTTATATGGGTCTCATCACGGTTGATAATGCTTCGACGCGGATGGATAAGTTGCTAAGGAGCGATAAGGGCTTCTAATAGTCTAAACAATTCTGATAAGGTTAATATGAGCCCATAAGGATTGAGAAGAGTCTGATCAAGTCCGATAAGGCTGATAAGGACCTATAAAAGTTTATAAGCGTCGGATCATGTCCAATTAGGTTCATAAGTACAGATAAGGGTTGATAAGCAGCGGATCGATTGCGAAAAAGTTGACACCGACCGATAAGCGTTGGTAAAACTCAGATAGAGTCCGATAAGGGTTGATAAGCGTTTATGCTAGTCGGATCAAGTTGATATAAGCAAGTGACGCAATGCTTACGCATACTCATACAAATGCGATGCTTTCAATTCTTTATCATCATTTTGAACGTGCAACCTAACGCAAAGTACGTGTGCATGCACTGCACAGGTCACAACAACGTTCTCATGGTATGTCTCTGTTTATTCTCAACACTGCTAAATGGCTTTGTCGAAACAAAAACACCAAATCAGGCCTATGCACACTGTGAGACGTTGACGTAGCAGTATCACGATGATGAAGGCAATGCATGTTGCATATCGAGGAAAAGAAAGGTGATGAGGCGTGCACCCACAAACTACTATATATGAAAATATATTTAGGGATTCTGTATTACTCGTATAACGACGCTAAAAACGCGCATTCTGCACGATTGGCCACGTATGAGCACATATTCAGAACCCATTGGCCTAAAAATGGTGTGCGCGCGCTAGCCTGGTCTAGCGAGAGGGAACAGATGAACGCGCGGCTCCACCTCTATTCCGGCCGTGGCTTCACTGCTGTGCTCTACTTTAAGGGGCTGGATATTGAATCGAGCGCCCTTCATTGAAACCTCCGTAAAAGGGTTGCGTTGCCCCAGAAGTCCGCGCTGTGCTTCTTTGCCTGCACGAGAACTCGGCATATGTATTTTTCTTCCTCTAAATTATCTGCCTGTTGTACCGTAAACTTGCCAAGCAGGCCGGAGAAGTATTTTGGGTAGACGTAAAGAATTGGTCATCACTACGCTGATAGCGCTGCTGAGTGGCACGCGCTAAAAGCAATGGCGAGTAAGAAAACGCTTGATGTAAGAAAAAAATATCCCAAACAGGCTCAGATTACCGTAAAAGCCTTTTGGGTACATCAGGAGACAAACCCTTAAATTGCGTAATACTGCACAGAAAAATTGTCACAGTCAAAATATTAGGGGCCTAAGTGCACCAGTTGCTGCGCCACACGCCGCGTTTCCGCTGGCTTCACCTGCACCCTGCTCGGCGACCGGCGAAGCAAAATCCAGCGAGGCATAGTACAGATCAGTGGGCTGCGCGCGCGCTATTTCACAGGTTGTGTGCGGCGGGTGCGCATATAAGGCTGGCCGAGATGGCTGGTGGCTTCGCGCGCGCTGATTTTCCGCGAACATAGTGTTGTGAGGCACGTAATCTGAAGTTCCGAAGACCCGTTGATGTGAGAGACAACAGGAAGGGTTCGTGCGGCGTTCTGCCTGCGCTCATCACGCCATTGTGTGTATCCGGTGACATCTGCTGATGTTTGTTTGTCGGCGCGTGACACCATGCTTTTTCATTTATTCATAAGCAAATGTTTGCTTACTACCAGCCTTGCTTCGTACACTTGTCTAATTACTTGCTACAGCGATCAATGCATCGCCTTTCAGGCAAAAACTCATTTTAAAGTGAAAGCTTCATTACGCTACCTCGGGCAGCCGTCGGCGACTCAACAGTTTTCACCTTGAGAGCTAGAGCTAAAACCACAAGAGAGCATTTTGGCGCGTTTATAGTCCATCGGCACGTGGGCGAGCGTCGTCAGACGCCGGGCGCGTCGGAGCGCATTGGCCGCGCGTCGGGTTACGTTGGCGGCGCCAGTACGTCGAACCATCGGTCGAACTATAGCTGCTCTTGTTCTCGTCAACACAACATAACGTGTGCGCCCGTTCACGCTACGTCGGACTATATTTAGGCCTTTACGGAGCCCTGAAAGCAGACATTGCCGCCGTTGCCCAAGTAGAGTTGGGCGAAACTGCACCTCGGCCACAGCTCGACAATGGGCCTATAGCCAGGGCAGTGAAGCTTTCGCTATCAACCAGGGATAAGCAAAGCTAAACCACAGCAATTTTATTGCGATAGCAATTATATGGACACTCCAAAGCAGATATCTGCCTCGTCGGCGGTCGCCGTCGTCGTCGCCGGAGGTTCCGTATGACGTCAAAGGGAGGAATTGGATCTACTCCGGCGCGGGTGCCACGCTGCGTATGGCACGTGCCCCGAGTGTATTGGAAAGGGTCGAGGGACGGCGCTTTCACGGGGAGTGGATCCCCGCCCACGTAGGGATCCCGGGCAACGAGGCAGCCGACATCCTGGCGAAGGACGCCCACCACACCACTGTGCCCCTCAGTCGGGCCGTGACGGAGGGCGACTTCACAGGACTGAGGCTGCGGCGACACTGGCGACCCACCACCCAGACAACGGGTGGCACTGGGATGCCCCCCACGACCACTCCCCCAGCGAGGCCTGGCTCGCAGGGAGACCTCGCTCCTTCTCCGGCTCCGCATCGGCTGCAGCTGGACGGCAGCACGCAGCTACCGACTGGGACGAGCGACGTCCCCGGCCTGCAGCTCCTGCGGGGAGCCGGAGACGATCGAACATCTCCTGCTGGCCTGCCCGGCGTACCTCCAGCAGCGGGGCCCACTCCTGCAGGAGTTCCGCCGCCTGGGCCTCCCCTCTGGCAAGGAGGAAGATCTCCTCTTCCCCGGCCGACACCACCTTCTGCACTTCGAGGCGTCGTGGAGTTTCCTTGACTCGTCAGGGCTCTCCGCACGCCTCTAAGGACATTTCTACAAGCGGGAAGGCCTCACGGCCTCCCACCCCACCCCGGGCCTGACCGGCCTGGCACAACACCCCTGCAGACTCTGCAGCACACAAGGCCTTCCATCTCGGCCTGATACGTGCCGCCTATGCCTGCCGTTTTTGCTTCGCCCAGCCATGGCGACTCCACTCTATCCCTTCTTTCGCTCCCACTTACCCTCCCCGTTGGCGCTGAGCCGTGCTCCCTCAAGGGCTGCAGAAAGATAGCGCCACCCTTCCCTTTCCCTCAAGAACCACTTATCATCGGGGATCGTGAACGCACGGCGGGGAACAAACGCGCGTTCTGCGCCGTGCTCCCTTAAGGCATAGAGAAAGAAAAAAAGTTAAGAGAGGACACTCCGCGAAATCTGGCCTCACGGAAGTACGTCACGACCACGTAACAAACTAGTGCTCTCACCAAACGCCAGAGGACGCAAGTGCGAAAAACAAAAAGTTATCATCAATTAAACAGAATGTTTTTTTTACAAATAATAATTATGCGCCTATATTTGACATGTTATTTATACATAAAAACAATTTATTCAACGCACCTTACGTGGTTATTTTTGTTCAGCCGCACTGCCATAAGCAGCATCTACGATTTCGCGCCGAGAGTACCGAGAGTACTCGCCATACCAGCATGCGACAAGCCCAGGCATGACCATAGGCATGACAGCGGGAAGGTTTCGTCAATGTCGGCTGCTTCGGTGTTTTCGTGTGTGAGACAGCAGGTGAGGTACGTTTTCAAGAGAAGCTTGTTGAATTACATGTTGTTGGGCTAGTTGGGTCATTGAATCAGAAAAAGGTTACAACTGCGCGAATAAGACGCCATGTAAGAAACATAAACACGCCCACACGCGTTGCGCTTCGTGTGGGTGGGCGTTTCTGTGTTTCTTACGTGGTGTCTTATTCGCGCAGTTGTAATCTTTTTCTGGAGCTTGTGAGGACGGCGAGCTTTGCTAAAAAACAGTTTGCGGCTGTATGCGGCGGCAAGACGTGAACATTGTGCAACGTATGCAGAATCGCGTTCGGCTCGATGGAACGGAACGCCTCCGTCCCATCGTGGAACGCGTACAAGAACGCGTACAAGATTTCGCCCTAGTATAGCAAACTGGGGCACGGCGTCAAGCCGAGGCGACGCGTGCTGTGCGCTGAGCTCGGTGCGAAACATTAGGGAGTTTTCGAATAGCGTACGAAAAGCTTGCGGCGTAGCGGCGAACGCGTCGTACGCTCGCGGGCTCCCCTTAAGTGAAGCCCGCAACGCTACGCCCGCAAGCTTTGCTTTCGCTATTCGAAAACTCGAAAACTCCCTGTTGAGGAGCGGTCGCTGGGCCTCGCATGCTTCACGACGCGTTTCCCGAAGCCTCGGACCACGAATAAATCCTGGTGTGCATTTACTGACATTTTCAGACCGCGCTGATGCCATGCCGTCCGGCGGTCCAAGCTACGGCAGCTACTGCTGTGTTTCGTGGTGCTTGAACAATGGCAGAACCCACAAGAAGCCAGGGACGAGTTTCTTCCGCATACCACGGGACGGCAGGTGCGCTAAAGCTTTTGTATGGTTTGCATGTCTTCAAGCTTACTTTTCGTGCTTGCTCAGTGAGGCTAACAATAACAAAATCACTGTTCGAGCACTTCGCCTTCAGCTGATAGTTCATTGCCGATGCAGGATGACAGCATGGATGCAGTATGCCGGACGAGATGATCTCCTGAGTAAGCCGGCCAGCCTATTGTACGCAACGTACAGGGTTTGCAGCGACCATTTTACTGCTGAAAGTTTCATGGACCCTGGGCACACAAGGCTTACAAGAATGGCTGTTCCCAGTGTGCAACCAATTGCACCATGTAAGTGATTGACAGAAAATCAATTATCTGCGATAGCAGCCACTTCTTTTGAATCAGTGGTGACAGTTAACCTGGAAGATATTTGTAGCCGATGGAGAAACCTCGCTGTAGAAGTAACACTTCGAAAGTCTTAAATTTTGTGAATTGTGGGCTATTACCTTCCTAACAGCTTTACATTCCTGTCATTCTTTTATGCTATTGACCTGTGCAACTTGTTTTGAAATACATTGAAGGGCTATTTAACGTTAACTTGAAGCCTTCATGCACATGTACACATATACCTCGTATCAAAGAAAGCTGGCACTGTCGATAATTCCACAAACCACAAATTGCTTGTTTCTCTGTTGATGCATTCTCTTTTTTTCCACCTACCAATTCATGCGTTTGAAAGGGCGGTTTAAATTTCCCTGTGCTACAAGCTTTGTAACTTGTACCAACTACACATATATGCAGGTTCTCTGAGCATCGCTTCAAGTAGTGACTGGGACATGACTGCAGAAGCCGCACTGCAAGGTGTGGATGTGCTTCAGTTTTTGTTATTTTAAGCCTCTTACTGACAAATTGTTGTTGTTTCATTTCTTTAGGGTCTGCGGCAGAGGCTTCGAAAAGCGGCTCCCACACATTGAAGTGCCCCGAAGAGCAGGGTGTGTACAGTGTCGACTTGTCTTTTTTTTTTCGAACTGAGTTGACTGTTGACCAAACCTCTACAGGTGGCAGCTCCCATGTAGCTGGTGAAGGAGTTCCTGCTGACTGCGTCTTGCTGGAGGAAACCTTGGGCAGTCGCTCAGTTGTCACAAAGGGAACATGTGTGACTGGTGAGTTTACTGTTTGCTTCAACACTTATGTTCACTTCAACAGACTATTGATATAGAGACTTCCGCAGGCTGCTCGCAAGATTGTTCCGACAGCAGTGTCCGAGGTACTGAACAAGCTTCACAAGACTCTCCAGAAGATGTGTCCTCCAACAGCTCCACGCCTGAGTGCCCTACAGCAAATGGTGATTATGCTGTTATTGCAGCTGTTTTCAATGTGCAATTTTATGTTTAGGACATTCTGAGCAAACTAGCACCAATAAAATGTGATGGTGGGCTCTCAGTGATTTTCATTATTAGGGTGCCATTGTTAATGTTTTTTTTTTTTCAATTTGTGGAATCGAAAACTTTGCACCACAGAAAGTTGGGCACCTTGGGTAAAAAGAAGCGAAGAAAGCGCTCGTACGGGATTAGTTGCTGTTCGCTTTTAAATCAATTTTTGTTTATTGCAGTGCTTTCCTGTGTGCCAGCTGCAAGGTCTCCATCAAAGAAATACAAGCAAACCATTCGACGTCTGCAAGCCAAAGTAGCAGCACAGCGGAAAACTACCAAAAGACTGCTGAGGCAGCCTCACCGAGCACCGTCATCGACTTCAAAGGCCCTTGGCATTATCCGACCGCACGTCACCGAGGAGGTTTTTAAACTTCTTTCTGCACATGTTCGCTTGAGGCCCAAAGGCAAGGGCAAGCGGCTTTCCCGTGTGGTTCAAGAAATTTGCTCTTCACTTAAACTTCCGTGGTCCGCGAGCATACCGATTTCTGGCTCCATATTTTTCTTTGCCCTCCCGGCGTTCATTAAGCAGGTGGCTAGCCAATGTAAAGATGACTCCAGGCACAATTCCAGGAATCATTTCTTCCATTGCAACAAATACTCAAGCTTGGAATGAACGGGACCGAGTGTGTGCTTTAGTTTTCGATGAAATAGCACTCAAAAAGAATTTGTGTTATGATGCTGCACGGGACATTGTCCAGGGTTTTACAGATGATGGCACTGATCGCACTTCAACCATTGCTGATCGAGCAATGGTAGTTCTTCTTCTTGGTGTTTCGAAAAAGTGGGTTCAACCGGTTGCTTTTACTATAGGGCACACATCAACACCCTCATCTGTTATGCATAACCTGCTGGTGTCACTCATTGTGGAGCTTAGGAGCATTAACATTGCAGTGAAAGCAGTCATTTGTGACCAGGGCAGTTCAAATGCAAGTCTCGCTAACCAACTAAGAGTGACTGTAGCAAAGCCTTTTTTTGAAGTTAATGGTGAGCGGGTATATTTCATCTTTGATGTTCCACATTTAATTAAAACAACGCGCAATAATGTGCAAGCACAAAAGTTATATATTGGGGATGACATCGTTGACTGGTCCCACATTGTAAGCCTTTACCAATCCTCACATGAGTTGCGGTTGCGATTGGCTCCAAAGTTGACTGAAAGGCACATTCATCAGAAACCTTTTTCTAATATGAAGGTCAGCAGAGCAACGCAGGTCCTCAGTGCATCAGTTTCGATTGCTATCACGGCATTGGTGTATGCGAAAGTGCTGCCTGCCTCGGCCATCACTACAGCGCAATTTTGTGATCGTATGGACAGGATTTTCGATGCCTTGAACAGCTCGAGTAAAAAGAAAACTTCGCAAAAGCTCCGGCATGCAATCGTGAAAGAGGATTCAGAGCTGATTGACTTCCTTCGAGGCCAGCCTCCCTGGATTGCATCATGGACGTTTGATGGCAGACGTCAACCACAAACCGTCGTTGGTTGGCAAATCACAATTCAGGCTATTTGTCAACTGTGGGACGACCTCTCCAAAAATTACAATTTTGAATACCTGCTAACACGCAGACTTCAACAGGATCCTCTGGAGAACATATTTGGCCACATAAGGCAAAAGCAAGGTTGCAACACCAACCCCAATGTAGCACAATTTATTTGTGGCCTGAAGCACATCTGCATAAGAAAACTCTTCAAACTGTCAGAATACGGAAATGTCGAGGATGATGAATGTGACCTCCTTCAGGAGCTCTCGCCATTCTCCCTCGCTAGTGCGTCTCTTGTGGATAATGAGGAGTGTGCACAGCCACAGCCTGACGACTTTCCCGCTCTAGACGATCTCTCTGAACTTGCGACCAACATTCACTCCCATATTATTGATGACTCCGCTACATATTATGTAGCTGGTTTTCTCATCAAATACTTTCTTCGGAATGCACGTGATACTTGCAGTTGCCCACAGATATTCATAGACGACAGCGAGACACTAAAGGGGACCCATCAGTATTTCACAATGCTCAAAGCATACCACGTCCCCAGCAAACTTTTCGGAAATCTAACTGTGCCATCGGAAGCAGCTTTTGAATACGTACAACAACTTGAATGTCACTTTCTTGCCATTATTGAGGCCACTGCACATCACCTGAAAGTGTCTGATGTTTTGTATCACCATCTCTCAAGTGTTGGCGATTTTCATTTCTGCTCTGCTGGGTGTCGCGAGAAGTTTCTGAAAATGTTTTGCCGGGTTCGTTTATGTTGGCATGTGCGTTTTGTGAACCGAAACTTAGATAGGGTTAGGTTCCAGTCTTCAATTTCAGGTATACAGCTTGACAAGTTCAAAGCTTAGCAATTAGCGGCTGCTTTACACAAAAGCATTCAAGTTGAACCGAATCCTGCAATAGCTTTGTTATAGTCATTACTTCGTTACATCAGACCTCATTATGGCCCTCTATCAAGTTCAACGGGACTAACCACTCCTTCGTTATGTCCATTCTTTTGTTTACCCACTATGAAGAGTATGACCTTAAAAAAAATTATGCTTGGTAGCCTCTCTGTATTTTTGTAGCATATGCGGGCGAACTCTGCACGTTAGTGTGGGTCGTCGGTCACTATGTGCACTTTATCTCTCCAGCTCAAGTAATATAACGATAGCAAAAGCGCGTGTTGAAATATATTCAAGCGGGTAAGGAACACAGTATGAAGTGGGCATGGTTCACATTTTCATGCCTTTCGTATATTAGCTTCTCGTCAACCTCCTCACCACGCCCATCAAAACGTTTCATAAGATTGTCCAAAACTGCAGCTGTTGATGGGGTTGCGGACGCTGCCCCTTTATTATCATAGCTTGTGAGTCATAGCGCACTGTGTACAGCCTTTGTGAAAAATAATGACAGTGTTAACGCACTGTGTACAGCCTTTGTGAAAAATAATGACAGTGATAAGGCACTATGTACAGCCTTTGTAAAAAAATGATGACAGTGACAATGCACTGTACAGCCTTTGTGAAAAACAATGACCGTGATAATGCACTATGTACAGCCTTTGTGAAAAACAATGACAGTGATAAGGCACTATGTACAGCCTTTGTAAAAAAATTAGTGATAACGCACCCTGTACATCCTTTGTGAAATACAATGACAGTGATAATGCACTATGTACAGCCTTTGTGAAAAACAATGAGAGTGATAACGCAATATGTACAGCCTTTGTAAAAAATGATGACAGTGATAACGCACTGTGTACAGCCTTTGTGAAAAACAATGACAGTGATAATGCACTGTGTGCAGCCTTTTTGAAAAATAATGAGCGAAAGTGGTTTTCTTCGGCTGTTAGCCCTCTGATACCGCTTTGTAGCACCAATTAAGGTCCACAATTTTGGATAAGTGATGACTACCATCTATTTCAACTTGGAAGCGTCACAGCAACGCCCAGACGCAAGTAACTTGGGCTCTAAGTTTTTGATGAGAGCGACACATAAGAAGAGGCAACTGGTCTGCAAGTGTTGTAGCATAAAGTTTGTCTTTCACATTGTGGGCAAGCTGCCCTACCTTTCCGAGGACGAACTAGGCAACGTTGAAGCATCAAGTTCGCTTTTTTTTCTCATTTTGGGCAAGTTGCTCTTAAGAACAGCCAACACACTGTATTTTTGCTTTTCTGATATATTGTGTCGTGTGGTTTCTGTACGCTTTTTCTTTTCTGTGCATTACTTCTGTTAACCCGAGTCGTGACTCGGGACTTCATTGCTGTGTATACGTCACTTCTTCCTTCTTTATCAACTTTGTGCGCTGAGTTTTTGCCATAGATCCATATAGATCCTTACCCACTTGCCCAGTGCGTCATTCTTCACCAGCTTGTCGGCTACTGCCAACTCTAGCGATGTGTGCGTTGTCTGTGTTCTCACTCTATTTGTTAGAATTTATTTGTAAGTCTAGATACATTTGTTGTCTACTTTGCATTTCTGTGCGATGTTCTTCTCATTTTGTGCTTTTTATATGCTCAGCCTTTACCTTGCCTTGGAATAAAAACATTGCGGGTACTCTGTCTCTTTGATTGATATATAGATTGACCGCTTGTTCCAAAAGAAAAGCGCGATGAATAAAGCCGTAGTGAATTATGATTACCTGCATATCTTTCTATTATAACTTAGTCGAAATAAAGATTACGTCATGACCTCAATTCGCACGCACAGTTTTGAGCTAAAACAAATAGGGAATCGCTAAATCAAAACGACAAACAATAGCATTGCTATTTGGGCGGAGAAAAGTGGTCTGAAATCATTAACTTTCGCCATAGCCAAACGTCGGTTGCGCACAGTAATCCAAAATTCGCGCCAGTGAAACCGAAACGGGAAGCGCAGGCCAGTTGCTCTCACCAACCACCAGGTGCGCTAGAGTCGATTGGCCGCCGGGGTCTATGGGAGTGTCCACTCTTTAACTTTTTTTTCTTTCTCTATGCTTAAGGGCTGCAGAATTAAGCGTCTCTTTCCTTCTTTACAATCACCATATCTGTAGAACAAACGCGACTTCTTCTGACACGCGAAAGGCCGTGGGGGGGGGGGGGTGAGAGGGAAGGGAGGCGACGTTTAGCTGCGGCATAAAATGCTTATTATTGGGATAGCAATTATATGGACACTCCAAAGCAGATTTCTGCCGTCGGCGTCGCCGTCGTCGTCGCCGTCGCCGTCGCCGTCGCCGTCGCCGTGAGGTTCCCTATGACGTCAATGGAGATGAAATTGTCGCAGCGCGCCACCGAACGCTGCATGTGCGAGTGAAAAGGCGCGAGGGACGCGCGCTTTCGCGGGGAAGTGAACCCACGGCGGAGCACAAACGTGCGTTCTGCGCCGTGCTCCCTTAAGGGCTGCAGAAGTAGGCGTCTCTTTCCTCCTTTACAATCACCATATATATAGAGCAAACGCCCCTTCCGACGCCCGAAAGGCCGTGGTGGGAGGGGGAGGGAAGGGAGGCGACGTTTAGCTGCGGCACCAAGTGCCTATTTAGGAGGTTCGCCCTGACTGTCGAAGAGAGAGGTTGTGTTGCGTCTCGCTCCGACGACCTCGCCTCGCCAGTCGCGCCTAGCTCTTCTCCCGTGCGGTCGTGCCTGCACTTCGCCCCGGCGTGTGCTGCACGAGCCGCGTGGCTCACCATCGTCGGCGACGTCACCTGCAGCCGCGCACGATTTGCGCGTCCCAACGCGCAACCTCGTGTGTTCCCTGCGGGATTGCATCGTGCGACGAGTGGATTTGCTTCAGTGTTGTGCTCCGCGAGTGGCGTGCCCAACCCGACGTCTGTGCCGCGTCCCCGGCTGTGCCGCCTCGTGCGCGCATCGCGTGGTCGGTGCTGTGCGCGCGACGTGCGTGTAGTGTGTTTGCCCCCTGTGCCGCGCGGTTCGCGTGTTGACTGCAGAGCCGAGCGGCATGGAGGGCTTCCGCAGGCCAGGAGAGCGCCCGCCGCGCGCGGGCCATCGTCGAAGTGCGAGCGCGTCTCTCGCGACCCTTGTGCCCGTGACGCTACAAGCGCTACAAGCGTCGCGTGAGCGAGGCGAACTAGAGGTGCGCGCCGCCGAAATCGTGGACGCGTGGATAAAGAAACAGGCCACCACCACCCAAGCAGCTGCCGCCGCGGCCGCGCCCGCCGTCACCGAGACACACGTGGCGCCGGCGGCGCCTTCCCCCCAGGAGAGCCTTCTCCCCGCGTAGCAAGTCGCCGCCATTGCAGACTTGGCCAGCGCCGCCCCGCTGCCCCCTTCGGACGACGAGGAGGCCATGGACTCCTCCTCCTCGCGCAAACGCACGCGCGAAGCAGAGAGCGAGGAAGAGGAGCAAACCAGTCGCCGCAAGCTGCCCCCGCCGACCGCCCCACCTTGCCCGGAGAGCAGGGACGACGGCGACGCCATCTCCCGGCGCCCGGGGGACTCAGCCGCCTCCTCGTCACCGCCCGCGGCAAGAGATGGCGCCCCGCCGATCCGCCGCCTGCGCCGGCTCTCCTGCTCCCCTCGAGCACCAGCGCCGCCCCTCGGACGCCCGGCGAGTCGTCCGCTGCCTCCTTCGCGCTCTCCCCGAGGGAGGGCGCGCGCATCAACACGGTCGCTCCTCCGGCTGCCGGCGAGGCTGGCGCGAGCCCTGCTGCGTCGTCTGCTACGGCGGACGCTCGTGACGCGCCCGAGTCTGTGCCGTTGGGGCTCGCGCACGATCCCCGAGCAGACACAGCCCCAGCCGGTCCGACGCAGCACGGCCTCGCCCACCCAGCGGCGAGGTTCCTAAAGGATCCCCCCCACCCCACTCTACCGAGGCAGGAGGGGAAAAACAAGAAGAAGAAGCAGAAGAAGGCGGGGAAAAGCTCTGCACCCAAACAGGCTTCCCCCCCTGCTGCCCCTCCGGCCCCGAGGCCCACTCTGGCGGGCTCCGGCACACCCACAGCCAAGGCTGCTGCACAGGAGGCCCCATCCACCCATGCACCACCAGCTGAGGGCTTCCAGCTGGTGCTGTCCAAGGCCGATCGCCGCCGCGCAAGGGCACCAGTGAGTGCTGCCATCCCGGTGGACCCCGCCGTCATTGGCACGGCCCTCTTCCGCCCATCTGTGGTGGGTGGCACCTTCAGAGGAGCACCACGCCTCTCTCTTGCGGCGGTGCTCTCAGCGCGGCCAGGTGTTGCCGCTGTGAGAGTCAATCACAGGCGCAACATCGTGGCCGCCGACGCCACCACCCAGAGGTGCTTGGAGGAGCTGCTGGCCACCACGGAGCTCCGGGGAATACCGGTGACTGCCCGGCAGCCTGCCGAGCGAGGCAGGAGCACTGGTTTTGTCCACGGCGCCGACGGCATCCCCGCAGACGCGGACCTGCTGGGGGCCATCGAGTCGGGAGTCCCAGTGCTGGCTGCTACCAGGGAGGCCGACACCATCACCATCCGGTTCGCGGGGCCGGTCCCCCCTGAGCATGTGAGCCTCTACAAGCTCCGGTTCAGGGTGCGGCCGTCCAGACCGCGTCCACTGCAGTGCCAGCAGTGTGGCCGCTTTGGGCACGTGGCTGCCTCCTGCGACTCGCCATCCAGCTGCCGTCATTGTGGGAGGTCTCACGAGCAGGGTGACAGCTGCCCCAACGCGGCCCACTGCCGCAACTGCGGTGGCCACCACCCCGCAAATACTCCTGCCTGCCCCAGGTGGCAGGAGGAACGCAGGGTGGCCACCATCTTGGCAACTGCCCCTGCTCCCCTCTCCCGCCGGGCAGTCCGCGCTGGTGTCCGGGAGGAGAACCTGCAGGCCAAGGCCACCTCAACGCCTGTGCAGGGCCTGTCTTATGCACAGGCACTGGCCGGCCTCCCACAGGCGCCCCAGCAGAAGGCAGCCCCCCCCGGACGGCCCCCCACACCGGCCCCACGGAAGCAGCGACGCCAGCCGCCTGCCACCCCTGGGAGCGAGCCCACCACAGCCCCAGCATCACTGGCAGTGCCTGGCCCGGACCCGCGGGACCAGATCATTGCCAGCCTGCAGCTCGCCCTGAAGGCCATCGGGGAGATGCTGCCTGCCGAGAGCCCCCTCCGAGCCATCTGCCTGCAGGCAGTGGCAGTCCCGACCACAGTCAACCAGCATGGCTGATCCCTCACCAGCCACAGCTGGGAAATGCCGTCGCCGCCCGAGTGTTCTCCAATGGAACACCAACTCACTGCGGCGGCGGCATGCAGAGCTGTGCGCGCACCTCCTGCGGTGTGATTTCGACGTCCTCGCACTGCAGGAGGTGTACACTGTGGCCGAGGACCTGCGGCTGCCGGGATACACGGGCTACTCTGGCGCCACCACCTGCTCGACGCAGAGCTGCACGGACGCTCCCTGCCTGGAGGGTGCCCACAAGAAGGGGAAGCCGAGGACTGCCATCTACGTCCGTAGCAGCCTGGCCCACTCGGTGACCCCAGTCTCGGACGTCGTAGGCGGCGCCATGGAGTGCTGTGCTGTCACGGTACGCCTTGACAGACAGGACACGACCGTGGCGAGCGTCTACGTTCGTCCTGGACAACAGTGGGACCCCTCCAGCCTGGTGCGGCTTGCAGCACGCCTCGGCGGACATGCAGTCCTGTGCGGTGACTTCAACGCCCACCACACCGACTGGGGCAGCCGCAGGTGCACCCGCCGAGGCAGGGACCTCTGCAACGCCATCAGCCGAGCAGGCCTGGTGGTACTCAACAAAGGAGGACCCACGTACGTCCGCCGTGGGGTGAGCACAGCCATCGACCTCTCCCTTACCACCGAGCAGCGCTCCTATGACTGGGCTACAACTCCCGACACTTGGGGATCTGATCACTTCCCCATCTTGATCACCCCCGGGTGTGGGAGAAGGCCGAGGTCACGAACATACCACGTCACAGACTGGTCCCTGTTCAGGAAGCGCTGCAGTGAGTTGGAAGATGGCTGTGACCTCCTGAGTGCCATCATGGAATGCGCCCAGGCAGCCACAGTCCAGTGCTCTGCTCTGCCCGATACTCCTGCCCCGGATCTGCTCCTGCTCAACCTCCGTGCGTCCAGGCGACGCGTGGAGCGCCGAGCAATCCGGACGGGCAATGCAGAGCACTGGACCGAATACAGGAGAGCGGATGCCCGCTGCAGACGACAGGCCAGGCGCAGAAGGAGCCAGAGCTGGGGGAGCCTCTGCGCCACCATCGAGAACCGCTCCAAGGGCCCCCTGGCCTGGCGCCTCCTAAAGTCCCTGACCGGCAGGAAGGTCAACCGCCACCCCGTCCTCGCGGTGGCTATCTCGCTGGGCATCAGCGAGGCGGCCCTGGCGGAGTTGCTAGCGGACCACTTCGCCCCCCCGGCTGCCCTCGCTGCGGCCATCCTGCCGGTCGGACTTCCCCCTGCCAACCCGCCTACCTGCCTGCTGGAGCTGCATCCGGAGTGGGCGACCAGCCAGATCGCGGCCATCTGCCAGGACTCACTGACTCTCCACGAGCTGCAGACGGCCCTGAGGAGGGGCAAGCGTCGCAGTGCACCGGGAGCAGACGGAGTGACACTCCAGATGCTCCGCAACCTGGCCACCAGTGAACAACGACGCCTGCTCGACTGCTACAACAACATCTGGTGGTCAGGACAGGTGCCGGAGGCCTGGCGCACAGCCATCGTGGCCCCCATTCTGAAGAGCAATAAGCCGGCTAACGAGCTGTCCTCATACCGACCGGTCTCTCTCACCTCCGCTGCCTGCAAGGTGATGGAGGCCATTGCTCTGGCACGGCTCGAATGGGTGGCCCGCGCCTGCGGGTTCCTCGCGGACCAGCAGACAGGCTTCCGGCGCCGAAGGTGCACTGCGGACTCCATCGCGGACGTCGTCTCCACCCTGGAGGACGCCAGGGCCAGCGGAGACCTTGCCATGCTCCTCCTCATCGACGTCAAGGGGGCGTTCGATGGCCTCCCACATGCGGTCGTCCAGCAGGCTCTGGACCTCCTGGGCATTGGCGGCAACCTGCGGCGGTTCCTGTCATCGTTCCTGAACGACCGCACCCTCAGGGTCCGCGTGGGCCATGCAAGGAGCACTCCCCGTCCGGTCGCAGCAGGCGTACCACAAGGGTCAGTGGTGAGCCCGTTTCTCTTCAACCTCGCCCTGGCCCGGTTGCCTGCTGCACTGCCGACCGACCCTCACTACAAGGTGGAGTGCTCCATCTACGCGGATGACATCGCCCTGTGGGTGCGGGGACCGCCGCAGTCAAGCCGCCACGTGTGCCTGGCCCTCCAGAGAGCCCTGGACACCACGGCCGCCTACCTGGGAAGCATCGGACTCTCGGTTTCGACGGGGAAGACGGTGGCCCTCCTCGTCCACCCGAGAGCAGCGGCACGGCGCTCAGCTCCCCGGCTGCAGCTGGAAGGCGTGCGCATCCCATGGAGTACGACTGTGTCGTACCTTGGGCTGCGCATCGACCACCGGCTAACCTGGCGACCGGCAGTCGGGGCCATGCAGACCCAGACCATCAGGGTCCGCAAGGCCGTGTCGCAGCTCCTTGCTCATGGAGAGGGCTGCTCGGTGAAGTGGGCCCTGCGGCTCTACGAGGCGGCGGCCACATCACGCCTGCGGTACGCCCTCCCGCTGGTGGCGCTGCCGCCACGCCGCCTCGAAAAGTTGGAGCTGCAGCACCGGGCGGCCATCCGACTCTGCCTGGGCGTCCCCCGGAGCTCCCAGATTGCCGCTACCCTTGCGGAGGCTGGAGCATGGCCCCTGTCGCTCCTCTTCCTGCAGCAGGGGCTGAGGCACGTCGACCGCCTCCACCATGCTCCTGATGGCAGAGGCCTGCTGCGTCGCCTCCAGTCCCGGCCTTCCTCAAGGATGGGTCAGCTGTGCCGCCTCTACGAGGAGGTGGTTGGCAACCCACCGCCGAATGCGGTACAGCTGCCCCCACCGCAGAGGCCTCCTGTCCCCATCGCCACGGAGCTGCCCGGGATTTCGAAGAGGCGCTCGCCCGCTTGCGCCCTGCAGCAGACGGCCGCCTGCCTCCTGGACGAGACCCTCGGAGACCACCTCCTGGTGTACGTCGACGGTTCGGTGGTACCGGACACCGGCTCTGCCACGGCGGCCTGCACGGCTCCAGCCCTGCAGAAGAGCAGGCAGTGTCGACTGCCCAGACACGCCAGCTCGACTGCAGCGGAGGTGGCAGGCCTCCACCTGGCCGTCGACCTACTCTCCGAGGAGCTTCCTGGGATACCAGCGGCCATCCTCTGCGACTCCAAGGCAGCCCTCCTCGGCCTGCAGAGGCCAGAAAGCGCCAGCCTTGGAGTCGCACTGCTGTCTACCCGGCTGACAGCGCTGCAGGACGCAGGCCACCCGGTGTCCCTGCACTGGATCCCCGCCCACGTAGGGATCCCGGGCAACGAGGCAGCCGACACCCTGGCGAAGGACGCCCACCACACCACTGTGCCCCTCAGTCGGGCCGTGACGGAGGGCGACTTCACTGGACTGAGGCTGCGGCGACACCTGGCGACCCACCACCCAGACAAACGGGTGGCACTGGGATGCCCCCCACGACCACTCCCCCAGCGAGGCCTGGCTCGCAGGGAGACCTCGCTCCTTCTCCGGCTCCGCATCGGCTGCAGCTGGACGGCAGCACGCAGCTACCGACTGGGACGAGCGACGTCCCCGGCCTGCAGCTCCTGCGGGGAGCCGGAGACGATCGAACATCTCCTGCTGGCCTGCCCGGCGTACCTCCAGCAGCGGGGCCCACTCCTGCAGGAGTTCCGCCGCCTGGGCCTCCCCTCTGGCAAGGAGGAAGATCTCCTCTTCCCCGGCCGACACCACCTTTCTGCACTTCGAGGCGTCGTGGAGTTCCTTGACTCGTCAGGGCTCTCCGCACGCCTCTAAGGACATTTCTACAAGCGGGAAGGCCTCACGGCCTCCCACCCCACCCCGGGCCTGACCGGCCTGGCACAACACCCCTGCAGACTCTGCAGCACACCAAGGCCTTCCATCTCGGCCTGATACGTGCCGCCTATGCCTGCCGGTTTTGCTTCGCCCAGCCATGGCGACTCCACTCTATCCCTTCTTTCGCTCCCACTTACCCCTCCCCGTTGGCGCTGAGCCGTGCTCCCTCAAGGGCTGCAGAAGATAGCGTCAACCTTTCCCTTTCCCTCAAGAACCACTTATCATCCTATTTATATCAGAGGCTCCGGCAACAGTCACCAACGCCGCACGTATTTTGTGCGAACGCGGGCAAAACGCCGCCAGCGTCGACAACAGTTCTGCGTGTTGCCGGTGCTGCTGCATGTCTAAGTTTATACAGCTGATAAAGCTACTATCATTACTCCGTATAGCTCTCTACAAATTTGCTATCGCAATTGATGCTTCACCTTTCGTGTGAAACTGCGACAACTTTTTTTCTCGGAAAACCTCCAAAATTGCCCGATTAATTATTGATGATTCATTGTGAACATGAATCATTACTGCAATATCGTTACTGCCACCAAATTACTCATTGGTGTGACACCTGCCTAATGACTCTAAATTCATCAAAATGTAAAGTGAGCTCCTCAGGCCGCAAACGCTATATCTCAGACTATTCTCACTGGATCAAAATTGTTCCATTACCTGAGGCCTATTCATTAAAATATCTTGGCGCAAATCTTTGAGCAAACCTCTCCTGGCACCCTTTGTGTTTCTTTTTTCTGCGTTCTCACCAACAAACGCATGCTCTTGTCAAACGTTCTAAACCAGCTCTCTAACCGGAAGCTTTATCTTGGAGCCAATTCCGAACTTGTAAAACGCAGAAATGGTTTCATACCACAGGAAAATTTCCAATGACATTTGTTGCATTTGAGAGAGAAAGATGTATTCTGGTGACTCTAGGGAGCAAAACTGATTTTGTGCCAGGACCCTTTTATAAAAAATTCTGATTTTATAAAGCTTACAAAAAGAATTGAAGAGCGAAGAAACTTCTATCTCTGAAAGAAAGTGTTTTGAGAACGGTAGGAGAAATCAGCCAATCGGCAAGCGGTGAACCATTTCGTAGCCGCAGCCACCGTTTGGATGCTATCCAATACACCAGACGTGCCATGCGCAGCCGGTCTCGTAGCGAGCGAATGATCGCTCGAACTTCACATCCCTCGTCGCGTTCTGCTCCTATAGCAGATGACGTGCTCGTAATCAAAATGATTGACCGGAGCGTGTCGTTATTTTGACGTCACGAAAAATGACGAAATATCTCTGCGTTTGTCGTCCGGCGAGTTCACCGCTTTTCGATTGGCTGCTATCTTCCTCCCGTTCTCAACGAATTTTGCATGCTGCCACTTCGTGACCTTGCAGCTACTTAACAGAACACGAAACGAACAAAGATCTCCGATCGCGTCCCAAGTGTCTAGAGGCGATTTTCGCGTCGAATATAAAGACCATAGTGGCTGCAAGCCAAATGGTCTGTAAAAATGAGCAAGACGTTAATATGGAGTTGCTACAAACATTGTCACTTGTATGTTATTTCTTTAGTGTGATTTTTTTCATTTCGCGAGAAAATGTTTAGCACCGCTCGGCGCTATAAGCACTTCAAGGCATGTAAATGCACCATAAGGGAACAGCCAGAAAGGAGCGGCTACAAAAACCTATCAACCTATCAGAGATTCATGACAGATAAATTAACATGCTATCTGACGTCACATGCCTAAAAGACATCAAGGCGGGTCAGTCCACACAAACGAATCAAATAGGTAATTCTCTTGCACTTTGAACAGTTGCGTAACTATTGAGAGAACATTCTCAATTCTGATGTGCGGCAAGAGAACACTGAAAATATCTTGCCATGGGCGCATCAGATGGGCAGAAAAAGGCCTCTGCAAAGTTCTTGACATACATTAACGGTCCATTGATGTAATTGACCTCTTCGCGCGATAACCCCTTCGGGCAACGCGCAAAGGTTGCCAGAATATAGAAGAGCTGCCCGTGTGACAGGCGCAGCAAGCTCCACGCCGGCTTTACGCTCAACCAACCCGGCCTCTTGAATGCCTTCAGTACGGATGACAGACCCAGCGCCGTGATGAAAGTAATGTCCTCGCGGTTGTTGTCTTCAGATTTGATGCCATAGAATCTATCGTAGCACTCCTTCAGTCGCAACAAATTCGTCACGGTTCCCGAAGTCCACGGAATACCGTAGAACAACATGAACCACAGGGCCTCTGCAAGTGTGCGGCCGAGCGTCGCCATGTTTACTAGGTGTACCTTTTGTGCGCCCGCGCGAATAGAACTGTAGATTCCGGTGGGTAGATAGACTCGGCTTCGGCCAATGAAGGCTATTTCCATGTAGTGACGCACGTGCTCATTGCCTACGAACGTAAATCGATCCTTTTCCGCTTGGAAGTTGTACTCGCGGCCTCGTAGCAGAATCTCAAAGAAATCATGCGATGGCTTGGGAACCAGGGTTGTACTGGGACGCACTTGGGCAGGAGTGTACAGGGTCAGACCTTGGAAGAAGTTCGCGAGAAGTTTGATGTCGTCTTCTAGAAAGAGGCCGCTCGCCATGCACTCTTCTTTCACTGCGTCTCGTACGTCGGCGAAGATGGCACGAGCGTGGGCGTCCTTATCGGTGCTCGTGAGTATGTCCACTTGGAAGGAGTACGAGAGGTGCCATATTTTCTCCAGGCTTCGGTCGCAGGCCTCGAACACAAATTGCGGTCTCGGATTATATAAAGCGTAAAATTCACCAGTGCTTGTCATCACGCTGTGCCATAGGAAGTACGCAGCTATGACACCTTTTTCGACAGCGCTGTTCTCCAGAGTGGACAGGATGTCATGCATTCTGGCAAGGCGGTCTGCGCCGTAAACTATCAAAGACTGAACCTTGCTTAGCGAGTAACCGATGGAGTCCAGTCCTGCCTCCAGGTCTTCACTGCTCCATACGTCATGATAGAAGTTGCTGCGGTTGGCACCTCTGTACCTTGTGACTTGCATTTTGGCGGAATAAATCTCGCGGCATATGATGGTTGTGAATTGTAGGGCGCTTTCGATGTTCATGCTGGCGTTTAGGCCGCCATTGAGGGCGCCCACAGAAGCGGCTAATATAGTCCTCATAACCTCGTAGTCAGTGCAAATTGCTTTGTAGACAATGAAAAGTCCCGCAGACGACTTGTCGTATGACACGTAAATGGCTGTGTCAATTTGGTACTTGGATGTTAGGGTCGTTGCGTAAACAAACGCTTTTTTTCTGTCCATCTTGTTTAGTAAGCTCATCTCCTTGCGAACCAGGGTGTCCGCGATATCGGAGACAAATGCATCGATGCTCCCCATCTCTTTAACGCAAGACCTGAAGTACGCAATGAGCAAATCTCCTGCTGGGCTGCGCTCAATGCCAGGTGGCATGGCTCCGGTAACCACGATGCGTTGGAGCTCCCTTTCCGTGCTGGTGTCCTGCCAGATTCGAAATTTGATGACGTTGGAGCAAACGTACGCAAAGAAATCGTTGCACGGATCCACACTGGTGTTGACGTATCGCAAAGTCTGCTGCGCTTCTCTCGGGCAACAAAATGGCTGTTCGTGCTCGTCGATGGCTACGCCTTGTCTGTGCCGCCATGTTCCGAGGTAGACGCTCACCAATATCAGCTGTGCGACGAAGACGATCGCCGCAACGGCAAAGGCGCAGACCGCGGAACACTGCCATTTCCCGGCGTCCCTGGATGCATTGTTCCTAGCGACGGCACTTTCGAGCCTGCGATCATCCGAGCTCTTGGAGGCTGGCATGCGAGACACTTCCGAGGTTGCCATCTTCCTGTCCTTCTTCATCCTTCAACTTAGGGCACGTACCCATGAGAGGGAAATTGGACATGGTTCACAATGAAAAAAAATTAATTGGCTTGGCGCACATCGCCGCTACCTGGCACGAGTATGACCCCATGGCATTTATTAGTTATTACAGTTAGCCCAAGTTATGTCGTAGGCTCGGTTTGAGCGGTGAATTAAATGTTTTGCGTAAGTGTAAAATGATCCATTGAGCGAAATACAGCTCCACTAACATGAAACCTGGGAAGGTGCAAAGCATGCAGTGATGCACCGCTAATGGGGTCATACTGCTTTGAGCAATGGCTCATAACCCCGAAGCACGGCCTCCCCATTACGACGACAGAAGAGAAGTGAAATTCTATGCTGGAATGATTCGTGGCAACGCAGCCAGCTGTGGAAGCAGACGACGACGACGAATGCGGGAGCAGTGGCACGAGCGCAAACCGAGGGGCAAGCCAATGCTGATATTTTTTTAGGGGTGAAGCACCTTAGGGCCGAGCCTTGTCCCTCCCTCGTCGTCGCCCGTCGTCCGTACCTCTGGTTTGCATGGAGACCGCTAGGGGCGCTGCGGTGCACAAGGCCATCCAGCAACAGCAGAGAGGCCAGAGAGATCAAAATTTAGCATAGAAAGATTTTATTGGAAAAAGGCAGCAGAAAATGTCCCACAACACGGCAGCAGGACCCGATGAAATCCCAATACAGCTAACCAAAAACCTCGGTCCAAAAAGCAAGGCACTGCTGACTAATGCCATAGAGCAAGTGATTAGAACAAAGAAAATTCCCGTTGGATGGCGTGAAAGCAAGATGAATCTCATCTACAAAGGCATAGGAGATAAGGATAAGACGAGCTCGTACAGGCCAGTTACAGTAACGTCGGTGATATATAGAATGGCAATGCAAGCCATAAAATTAGAACTGTCGAAGTGGGTGGAGAAAAAATTGCCCGCCAATCCACCCTGTGAAGGTGGTTGGAAAGCGAAGCTTTTTACGCAACCCTCACGGTGACTGCGGCGCACTTGATATTTCACACACTACAACGTAACTTTAACCACGGCCTTTATTATTATTTACTGCACAACAATGTTCACTACTGCTTTATGATCGGTGTGATATACACTCAAATTTTCAGTTTTCACTGTAGTTACATTCTTTGCCAAGGTTAAATCAATGCACGTTCCGCGAATGCACGTTCTGCCGTCTTTACTTTCCGTGGTCTACCCATAGTGGGGTAGTCTAGAAAATGAACCGAAGCAGTTACTAGGCTGGAAGGGTTTCGAATGACGTCAACCCTCTTTCACGCAGCTGCATAAACTTTGCAACAGCTGCAATCTAATCTTACGGACCGCACCGAGCCTGTTTCCGTTGTTTGCCCGCAGCCCTTATCATCCATCATGTTGGCTCATCACTTTGAAGCTTGTTTTTGTGTTTTTTTCTTGCGAAAACGAGTGCTTAGTTGTACGCTGAATGCCTGAATTCAAGTAAGCTATACTGCTATACCTGCAATTGTTAGCGGTTCGTCGGGATCGTTTTTTGCTTGCAACGACGGACACGACAGAACCCTTGGCTGGTATGCCACGTACGTACTAGCGAAAAAAACGCGCGCGGCGCGCCGCCGGCGGCAAGCTGCGCGCCGCGAAAGCAGCCGCGAAACGGGTTTTTGTTGCCGCGGCAGGGATCGCTCCTGGACCGATTTTTTGCGGTTTGCCGCGTGCCGCGGATGAAGGAGACCAATGAGAGCGGCCCGCTTCCGTGACGTGCGCGCGGGAAACTGGTGCCATGCGGACCCTCCCGACCGCTTGTTTCTCGTTTCGCACTATCATCTGCACGCGTGAGCTCCCGGATAGTTCGAGAAGGGGAGAGGAGCCTAGTCTGTCACGTGATTGCCGCAGCGGCGCGCCGCCGGTTGGTGTGGCCGCCCTGCCGCTGCTGCGTTTTGCCGCCGGCGGCGCGCCGCGCGCGTTTTGCCGCTAGTGTGTACGTGCCAGTAGAGGTACAAAGCTTCGCTTTAAAACGATGTATTGGGGGAACTACAGAATGGGTTCAGGCCAGGCAGACGCTTAGAAGACAATATGTTTCTACTAACTCAGTGCATAGAGATTTCAGTAGCTCAGAAAAGACCTATATGGATAGCATTTCTAGATATTAAAGGAGCTTATGACAACGTAGCCAGGGAATTGTTGTGGGATATTCTTCAATACGAAGGCATAGATGACGATTTCGTGGAGCTGCTGAGGGAGATATATAGAGACAACCAAGTACAAGTGGTATGGGAAGGTAGAAAAGGAAATGAAATGGTGGGAATTCACCAAGGATTGAAGCAAGGATGCCCTCTGTCACCATTGTTGTTCACGCTTTACGTCAAGGGTATAGAAAGACGACTGGAAAACAGCGAATTAGGTTTTGATTTATCCTACATGCGTAATGGACAAATGGTGCAACAGAAGGTCCCCGGACTGATGTACGCAGACGACATTGTGCTACTAGCGGACAATAAAAAAGATTTACAGATACTTGCGAATATCTGTGTGAATGCAGCGACAAATCTAGGCCTTAAGTTTAGCACAGAGAAATCAGGAATTATGATCTTTAATGAACACACGAGTAACTTCGTGGTGTCAATTCAACAGCAAGTAATACCCATAGTGAAGCAATATAAGTACCTCGGCGTACACATAAACGAAGGAAAGAATTACTCAAACAACCACCAAGATAATCTGAAAATAAAGGGGAAGCGGAATGCAGCAATAATGAAACACAGAGCACTGTGGGGCCACAATAAGTATGAGGTGGTGCGTGGAATCTGGAAAGGAGTAATGGTGCCAGTGCTAACATTCGCAAATGCCATTATATGCTTAAAATCGGATATATTGGCGGGTTTGGAAGTTAACCAAAGATCAGTAGGCCGGTTGGCTTTGGGAGCCCACGGTAATACCACAAATGAGGCAGTGCAGGGTGACATGGGTTGGGCCTCTTTTGAAGTCAGAGAAGCACAGAGCAAAATTAGTTTTGAAGAAAGGCTCAGGAACATGGATGAAAATAAATGGGCGGCTAAAGTGCACAAGTATCTCTACATGAAAAGCGTAGACACAGAATGGAGGAAGAGGTCAAGGAAGTTGGCAACCAAGTACAGGATAATCGAAACTGCAAATAGACAACCAGGAGTCATCAGAAAGAAAGTGAGAGAAATAGAGACCGTGAATTGGATGCAAAGAATGGGAAGAAAAGGACAATGGAGATTTACAAGAATGAGAAGAAAGAAATTAGAAGGGAAAATCTGTACGATAACACAAAGGGCAGTGCCTTGCTATTTGAGGCTCGACCGGTTGCCTAAGGACGAAAACATATTGGAACAAATATTCGGAACTAGATGAGACATGTGCATGCTGCAGTAAAGATCCAGAAACCACTCAGCACATTCTGATGGAATGCGACGGGATCCACCCAGCGAGAACCGTAGGTAACGTGCAACTCCCAGAAGCGCTTGGTTTCAAAGTGGAAGGAAACATAAACAGAAGGTGCACGTTAAAGAACCCCAGGTGGTCCAAATTTCCGGAGTCCCCCACTACGGCGTGCCTCATAATCAGAACTGGTTTTGGCACGTAAAACCCCATAATTTATAAAAACATAAACAGATCAGCCGTAGAGATCAGCAAGAGACGATTGGAGTACTGGTGGAAAAAAAGCAGGGAACAAATGGATACGACCTGATCTCTTAAAATCATAGGCAGCGGCACAAGGTAAATTCTTGAAAAAGAAAAATAATATTGAGAGGCATACAATAATGCTAGATAAAGAACATGTATAGTATACCTGATTAAATCAAGCAGGCTAGGTGACTCTTTGTCACCGCCCCGTTTCAAAGGGGATGCCAATAAATCATCATCATCATCATCACCATTCGTTCCCGACGCGCGCTCTCTTTCTCTCTCGTCCGTAGCTCTGGTTTGCATGGAGTCCGCTAGGGGTGCTGAGGTGCACAAGGGTGTTCGCTCCCGACGCGCGCTCTCTTTCTCTCTTCAGCCATGGATAATAACGGTCGCTTCTGATAACGGCGCTCCCCCTATGGATGAAAAGGCGAGAATGGCGGCTCAACTGCAAGTGGAGTCGAGGGCTCGCAAAGCTGTTGCAGCACGGCGACGCAGACAACAAGCGGACCCGGAGTCTAGGGCGCGGGAAGCTGCAGCAAAACGGCAACGCCAGCAAGCGGACCCGGAGATGAGGGCTCGTGAAGCTGCAGCAGCACGGCAACGCCGGCATGCAGACCCGCACCTGAGGGCCCGCAAAGATGCAGCAGTACGGCAACGCTGGCAAGCGGGCCCGGAGCTGAGGCTTCGCGAAGCTCGCGCTTGAACCAAGCATCGGCGCCACCAACCTCAGGTAGAGAACGCTTCCGGCGTTTTTGCCGCCGCTTCCCGCGCTCTCGCCGCCTCTGGGTCCACTTGCCGGCGTCGAGGGATTCACGGTCAACCGAATGATCCCCCGGTGCTTCGCCCACTCATCATCATTCACTTCGTGGATATGCGAGGATTTTTTTTTCTACACGCGGGCACGTCCTGGGGCAACTAACCATTAAAAGCTTCGCTGTAAAAACATATTGCAGTTCAGTCAGGTAAGCTCCTTCCGTTAAAGCGTCGAAAGCGGACAAATTTACTGCATCAATTTACAGCTTACGTAAAATGGTTAGATTATTTACGAGTATTTTCGAAAGTAACACTCGCAAATTAGCAGTATACGTCAGAGCGCTGCGTTATACATGAAGGTTGTACACTTTAGCTGTATTGTTCGGTGCAGTTTACAAAATTGTGATTGATTTCGTTTCGTCTTTATGAGTTAGGGAGTTGTAAACATGATAGTCGCGTATTTTTTGCAGTTCTGGAATTGTTTTATATAATTCTTTCAATCGTGGCATAAATCGGAAGTACACGTGATACAATTACTAGGTATTGCTTTTTTTTTTTTGTAGCGTTAGCTACACTGGCCTAGCCAAGCCCGTTTCGCGCGGCACATCAAGAGCCGTGCTGCGCATGCGCAAGGATCAGTGATGTCACACGGCTTGCGCACCGGAGCCACCGGAGCCGGCACCTCTCGCGCACACCGCCGCCGCCGCGCGCGACTCATTGCCGCCGGTCTGCGCATTCCAGAGGAGTGACGTCGTAGCCGTGGTAGACGCACTGGCGCCGGCGCGCGCTCGCTGTGCAGTCGCCGTCTGACACTGCGCTGGAGCCGCTGCGCTTCTGACTGGTGTTTGCCAGTGTGGTATAGCCATGGAGAAGGAGAGCGCAAATGCTGCTCAACAGCGCAGAAGAACGGAGAAGCTTGACTCATCGGATCCCGAAGGAGTTGCCCGGCAATTAGCGGTTGAGCGTAGGAGACAACCAGGAAAGCTAAGAATAATCAGCTTAACCTTTGCTAACGCTACGTATATCCTGGCATAGCCGAGCTAAGCCACTGCAACTTTTTAATTTGTGCAATAGAGTCAATAAGAACTATGTCTCCGTTGCCAAGTAAGATTAGGAGCAGCCAAACTAAAGCTAAATCTTAAAATATCGCAGTGCAAATGTACTATTGCAATTGTCAATTTCTATTCACGTTTCCAGTATATCGAAAGAAAAACGTATGATAGTATTTCCGGGCATCAGCCTCTTGGTTTATATTTAAAGGAGCTAGAGTTGATCACAGAGAAACATTCCTTCATTAGCATTATTAGCGACAGCTTTATTATTATTGGACTTATGTACAAGACACAGGAAATAGAAACAAATAGTACTGATTTTCCTTCGTATTTCCGTCGATTTAGTCGCACTTCCCTATGCACAAGTCATTTCGACGTGACTCTGCAGACTTTCCAATAGTTGACATTAAAATTTACAATTTTTTTCCTGGCCTGGATACGATTAAAATTAAGAATCGACTTTAAAAATCATCATCAGCCTATATTTATGTCCACTGCATGACGAAGGCCTCTCCCTGTGATCTCCAATTACCCCTGTCTTGCGCAAGCTGATTCCAACTTACGCCTGCGAATTTCCTCACTTCATCACTCCACCTAGTTTTCTTCCGTCCTCGACTGCGCTTCCCTTCTTTGGTATCCATTCTGTAACCCTAATGGTTCACCGGTTATCCATACTACGCATTACATGGCCGGCCCAGCTCCATTTTTTCCGCCTAATGTCAACTAGAATGTCGGTTATCTCCTTTTGTTCTCTGATCCACACCGCTCTCTTCCTGTCTCTTAACGTTAGGCCTAACATTTTCGTTCCATCACTCTTTGTGCGGTCCTTAACTTGTTCTCGAGCTTCTTTGTTAACCTCCAAGTTTCTGCCCCATATGTTAGCACCGGTAGAATGCAATGATTGTACACTTTTCTTTTCAACGACAGTGGTAAGCTCCCAGTCAGGATTTGGCAATGCCTGCCGTATGCACTCCAACCCAATTTTATTCTTCTGTAAATTTCTTTCTGATGATCAGGGTCCCCTGTGAGTAATCGACCTAGATAAACATACTCCTTTACAGACTCTAAAGGCTGATACCCGTGCCACACGGGCACGGAAAATGGCATTTAGCAGTTAAGGCCTTAAGTTCCTGAATGACATTTTTTTTCGGCCGAGCTGCTACACGTACAAACTTAATGACATTTGACCCGATGATGTCGATAGCAGCGTCTTCTGAAGGGAGCAATTTTAGGAGCAATAATAAAAAAGATAAACATGGACTTACAATTTTAATCTACCTTCAAATTTAGTGAAACGTAGAAATAAGCATACTACGGTGCCGACGTGTAGTTTGGTGCTGTCTTCTTCTAATGCACCAGCACTTCTTCTAATGTTGTTGTTTTTATTGCATTACATAAGACCCAATGCGCTGGTTTAGGTGTCCTGTATGGCTTAAACACCTGGAAAATTTGTTTCCAGCTGAATAGGATGCCGTTTCAAATAATTTAAGTAAACCGCAGTGAGCAAGCTATGGCGTCGAGAGTACGCATTTCTCAGTCGAATGAGTTCCGGCGAAGGCCTTCAGGTACGAATGACATTAACGCGAATGCCATTTGAACTGCGCGTGTGGCACCGCGCGAATGACATTAAATCTTAAGGCCTTAGCTACTAAATGCCATTTTCCGTGCCCGTGTGGCACGGGTATCATCTGGCGAACCTAAATTCTGGTTCCCTTGCCAGGCAAGTTAACATTATCTTTGTCTTCTGCATATTAATCTTTAACCCCACTCTTACACTTTCTCGGTCAAGGTCCTCAAACATTTGCTGTAATTCGTCCCCATTGTTGCTCAATAGGACAATTTCATCTGCAAGTCGAAGGTTGCTGAGATATTCGCCGTTGATCCTCACACCTAAACCTTGTCAGTCGATCTAAGAGCTTGAATACTTCTTCTAAGCATGAAGCTAAACATTTCGACAGAATTACCTGTCTGGTTGGGAAAATTGATTAAGACTTAGAGGTTGACTCCAACCATATAAGGAAATTTACTAGCCCGACGTTTCGGAACCAATTCGGCTCCTTCTTCAGGGGGTATTCTTCGGAGGTGGCGGTGTGCCGCTTTTAAAAGGTCCGTCGTAACAAAGGAGAGGAAGGGGGAGAGAGCGTAAGGTGCGGAGACACTTGGCAGGGCACCTGTTCTAGACAGACAAAATAGGTGGTGGGTGGGGTGGGGGGTGGGGGGGGTGGTGGTGGGGGGGGGGGGGGCTTCGGCGTCGCTGGTCGGCTGGGTTGGCCGGTGCTGGGCGCCCTTTAGTCGCGGGAATGCGTTTACGAGGGACAGGGAGGGGGGGGGGGGGACGAGTTGTTTTGGTGTTGCTGACCTAGAGCGGGGGGTCCTTTCTTCCCTTCGTCGCGTCTGCAAGGCCATGCACATACAAAGAAGGAAGAATGCCCTTCACGCGGTTTATATTACCCGCCGTGTTCTCAATGTGCCAAGACTCGAGTAGTAGCCTTTTTCGCCAGTTTGTCTCTGTTTGAAGGATTTGGGTTTCTTGGAAAGAAATCTTGTGGTCGGCGTCTTCGGAATGTTCGGCGACGGCGCTGCATATTCGGTTGAATGTTGTGACGTCGTTTTCATGTTGTCTGATTCTTTTAGATTTTTGGTTTCCCCGACGTACGACGCCGGACAGTCGGCACAGCTGATTTTATAGACGACGCCTTGAGCTTTTTCTTTTGGTAGACGGTCTTTTGGTTTAGAAATGAGGCCGACTCTGAGGCCTTCTTTTTTCAATATTCGGCTGAGAGCTTCGCTGGTACCTTTGACGTATGGGATGGACACTCGTTTCTGTGGTCGAGGGGGAGTCAACGGTTGGAGGTCACGTAGTTTGTTTTTTCTTTTTAGGGTCGAAGCTCCTTATAGCGGCACCCGTTCCGTCCCCGTCGTCGTAGTAGTAGTGTGTAACCAGTCTGAGAAAAATGAGAAAAAAATTCCGAAGTTGTGTCCGTAGCGCGGAATCGAACCAAGGACCCCTCGCTTCCGAGCGCGCGGCGTCAGCCCACTACGCCACGAAGCGGACATGGACACACGCACCACGATGGCAATAAATACCCAACATTAACGAAAGGCCGCGTTTCTAGCGCGTTTCTAACGCGTTTGTGCTAGCGCGTTACGGCCCGTGTAAGAAGCTGGTGTAAGACGCTGTGGCCTTTCCGCCTTACCTTCAACGCGTTTCGGACGCGCTGCCCAAAGCGGTGGCAAGTCAAGTTCAAGTCGAGGAGCGTTTATGAATACGGGGGGTATACTCTCTCAGCAGTCATGTGATGGCGTCGGCAAACGCGGTGCACGTTCGGCATGTGTAAATGGCTGCGTAAGACGCTGTGGCCGCTCCCCCTTACGAGAGAGTACTGCACGTTTCTAACGCGTTTGTGCTAGCGTCCCCTTAAGCGGGAGATCCGATGATTCCCTCCGGAGCTTCGCCCACTCATCATCATTCACCCCGTGGATATGCTGTGATTTTTTTTTGTCGGGTTGTTTTTCGACTGAATTCCGTTGTATAGCCGTTCCTCTTGAGTTCGTTTAGAACCGTTCTCCTTTCTTTCTTTTGATCTGATTCCAATGTGCAATGAGTTTCGACTCTTTTCAATAAAGAATTTACGACTGATGCCTTGTGGTTTGCCGGATGGTTGGATGCGAAGTGTTGGTAGCGGCCTGTGTGGGTTGGTTTTCGGTAGACTGAGAATTTTAGATTGCCGTTGGTTCGTGTAACTTGTACATGTAGGAATGGTAACGATCCGTTTTTTTCGCGCTCCGACGTGAACTGTATATCCGGGTCTATGGAATTTAAATGGCACTGCAGGTTTTTGACTTGCGACTCCTTCACGATACAGAAGCAATCATCCATGTAGCCATGAAGCCAAAAGTTTTCCTCAGGTACATGGATGATTGCTTCTGTATCGTGAAAATCTAAAAGAAAGAATCAGACAACATGAAAACGACGTCAGAACATTCAACCGAATACGCAGCGCCGTCGCCGAACATTCCGAAGACGCCGACCACAAGATTTATTTCCAAGAAACCCAAATACTTCAAACAGAGACAAACTGGCGAAAAAGGCTACTACTCGAGTCTTGGCACATTCAGAACAGGGCGGGTAATATAAACCGCGTGAAGGGCATTCTTCCTTCTTTGTATGTCCATGGCCGTGCAGACGCGACGAAGGGAAGAAAGGACCCCCCGCTCTAGGTCAGCAACACCAAAACAACTCGTCCCCCCCCCCCCCCCGTGTCCCTCGTCAACGCATTCCCGCGACTAAAGGGCGCCCAGCACCGGTCAACCCAGCCGACCAGCGATGCCGAAGCCCCCAACCCCCCCCCCCCCCCCCCCCCACTCCACCCCCACCACCTATTTTGTCTGTCTAGAACAGGTGCCCTGCCAAGTGTCTCCGCACCTTACGCTCTCTCCCCCTTCCTCTCCTTTGTTACGACGGACCTTTTAAAAGCGGCACACCGCCACCTCCGAATAATACCCCCTGAAGAAGGAGCCGAATTGGTTCCGAAACGTCGGGCTAGTAAATTTCCTTATTTGGTTGGAGTCAATCTCTAATTCTTAATTCTTCTAAGCATGCAGTGAATAGCATTGGAGAGAATGTGTCTCCTTGCCTGACCCCTTTCTTGATAGGTAACTTTATACTTTTTTGTGGAGAACCAAGGTTGCTGTGCAAGCCTTGTAGATATTTGCCAATATATTCACATATGCATCCTGGACTCCTTGGTTGCGTGATGGCTCTATGACTGCTGGCATCTCTACTGAATCAATTGCTTTTCTTATTCTATGAAAGCCATATAGAGAGGTTGATTATACTCCGAAGATTTGTCTATTACCTAGTTGATGACATGGATATGATCCATCGTAGAATATCCCTGTGTGAAGCAAGCCTGTTCTCTTGGTTGGCTGAAATCAAGTGTTGTCCTGATTCGATTTGAAAGTACCTTGGTGAATATTTTACACAATACTGAAAGCAAGCTAATGGGTCTATAATTATTCAATTCTTTAACGTCTCCCTTCTTATGGATGATTATAATGTTGGCGTTCTTCCAGCTTTCTGGTACACTTCAAGTTGTGAGGCATTGCGTATAAAGGGCCGCAAGCTTTTCAAGTATGATATCTCCTCCATCCTTGATTAAATCGACTGTTATTCCATCTTCTCCAGCAGTATTTCCCCTGGTCATGTCTTTCAAGGCCCTTCTAACTTCATCGCTAGTTAAAGAAGGGGCCTCTGTATCCTGCTAATCACTACTTCGAATGTAAGTAGGTTGCTGCTCTGGGAACTGTACTGCTCAGTATTGAATTCATTATTCAGAGCCTATTCTTTTCCGCCAATTCTACCAATATCTTTCCTCTAGTGTTCTAGAATCGATGTCGTAGTTGTCACAGAAATTGCTGATGATATTACCCTGCTTATTTTTCAGTGCATACAGTTTGCCTTGTCCTATGCCTAGTTTTCTTCTCATTGATTTCATGCTGCGTCTATATTTTACTGCTAGCTCAATCTTTTCTGCGTTATAATTTCGAATATCCCTTACTTTCTTTTTGTTGATCATTTTGGACAGTTCAGCGAATTCTGTCTCATCTCTCGAGTTTTACACTTTCAGGTTTTGCTGTTTCTTTATTAGGTCGTTTGTTACTTGGGAGAGCTTACCTACTGACTGCCTTGGTGCCTTACCTCACACTTCAATTGCTGCTTCTGAGATCAACCTAGTTATGGTTTCATTCATTACCTCTATGTTGTTTTTATCCTCCTGTTCTAAAGCTGCATATTTGTGAGCACCAGCCTGAATTGGCCTGTGTTTACCCATACTGTGTCTAGGTTGGCCTGTTTCTTCATGACTAAGTTTATTCTTTCTCTCTTTAAATTGAGAGAAATCCTAGACCTCACTACCCTATGGTCCCTGCACTTTACCCTACCTGAAGCTTCTACAGCCTGCACTATGCTGGGATCAGCTGAGAGTATGAAATCTATTTCATTCCTTGTTTTTCCTTTAGGGCTTTTCCAGGTCCATTTCCTGTTGCTGCGCTTCCTGCAGAAGGTATTCATCATTCGGAGCCTATTCTATTCCGCGAATTCTACCAGCATCTCTCCTCTAGTGTTCCTAAAATCAATGCCGTAGTTGCCAATCGCTTGCTCGCCAGCCTGCTTTTTCCCCACTTTTGCAGTGAAGTCGCCCATGACTACAGTATACTGAGTTTGCACCTTTCTAATTGCTAATTCAACATCTTCATAAAATTGTTCTATTTCTTCATCATCGTGACTGGAGGTTGGGGCGTAGGCTTGTGCAACCTTCATTCTATACCTCCTATTCAGCGTTTTTACGACGACTTCTACCCTCTCATTAATGCTGTAGGATCCATCAATGTTGCCCACTATGCCCTTATGGACTAGAAATCCTACTCCGAATTCTCTCCGATCTGGAAGACCTATGTAGCAGAGAACGTGGCCGTTAGTCAGCAATGTAAAAGCCTGACCAGTTCTTCTCACCTCACTGAGGCCAATAATATCCCTGGCAATAGCGTGGTAATCCTTCAAATAGCCCTGCTAAGCTAGCCTCACTCGATAGGGTGCGCGTGTTGAACGGTGCCAGGTTCAGTTTCCATTGGCGGCCTGTCCGGACAGATTCTTAGCACCCTCTCCCGCGTAGCAGGTCTGACCACCACCTTGGTCAGGGTCTCCGCAGCCGCTGGGGACTGAGGGCCATGCGTAAATTGTTGAAGTCATTAGGAACGTAGCGGCCGAATACTGCACCTGGGAGGCCAATTCCTGTTCTGGTGAGGGAGCGACATTGTTGAAGCTTAGTGGGCTTTCCTAATTTGGTTGCACCTTGACTAGTATAGCCCCACTAGCTTTCAGCGATATTTTTTTGCCGGTGTCAGGCGCCAATCCATGCCTATCCAGCAATAAAAAATACCCCGCTACATTAATACTCTATTTATAGTGCCACTGAGAAGTAGATCACGACGTTTGTGTCATTTCCATCTTATGTGCGCTGACACTAACTCCGCAGATACTTCGTCCACACGTGTTCGCCGCAACTGCCGCATTTTTATGCAATTCGGTGAATATTTGCGACAGGTGCGTTTCACAAGCTCGCCGTTGTGCAGTCGATACTACAATATTGTGACGGGGCGTCAAATAGATAAAAGAGGGACAGTATTTATATACAGGGACTGTTGACAGAGATGGCCAAGATGGCTGAAGACGCACAGCGTTCCCCGGCGATCGTCGTCTTCTTCCTTAATGCAAGGAGGCGGCCCGTCACAATATTGTACATTGCCTTAATGAGATATTTTATTTGTTCTTTATCATTTTGTATACATTTGTGAGGTTCTTAATGTAGCATGCCACAGCTTCTTAACGCGGGCATTTCGATGGGACTGCAACATACATACAATGGTGTGGGGTACTGTTATCTCTTCGGAGTTGTTTCCACGCTTATAAGTGTGCCATGCTATAGCTGAAACGATTTAAAATTTCCATGTTCTCTTAAGAAAAGATGTCTTTTCGGTAAGCTAACTATTTCTAAGTTATTTAAAGATCATTACAATGTTAATTTCAGTTTTACGAGTCAGTCTTCATGATCTGATCATGAAGCATGCCGTAGTAGGAAACTCCTGATTAATTTTCACAACCTCGGGATCATAAACGTGCGCATGAGTTTAAGTACACGAGCATTTCGGCATTCTGGCCCCATCCGAAAGTGGGCAACGCATCGGGGATCGAACTCGCGACCTCGATCTCAGAAGCGTAACTCCGTAGCCACTCAGCTACCGCGGCGGGTAAAAATAATTGTCTTTTTTTTTCTCCGAGCTCAAAAATTTGCTCTCGCTCTTTCTTTATATTTCCAATAGATACGGCACTCACGTGAGTGTAAGCTATATAATGCAGTTCTGCTCATGAAATAAACAAAAGGAAAACTCCAACCCAAATTTGTTTTAAAATCCCGATGTTTCGGAGCCCGACCTGCTCCTTCTTCTTCAACTAGACAGATATCTGCCGAATGCTTACCTTTGTCCTGCACAGGGCTACTATTGACACTCTAAATGGTGAATTAGCTGGCCCTTCACTGTTGCAGGCAGCCAAAACATGTCATTATCTTGTGACACTTTCATGCTGCCGGATCTAATCAGTGAAGGGCTTTCAATTTTTCTTGCTAGTTAAGGCAATGCATATTCTGGCATTTCTCGAAACAGCCACTTATTCGAGAGGCCACGCAGATTCATGTTCCTTGGCCAAGGTTGACAAAGTAGGCTTCAAACGACATACTGTAATAAAGGGGGACACAATAAGATGCTGGAGAATTTTCAAGAGTCGGTGGTTAAAGAAAAAACGAAAACGAAGCTACCGCCTTCAGCTAGAGTTTTATGAAAACGTTTAGAACACCATAATGTTGAGCTAGTTGGTAGGGATTAATGGCATTCAAGTAAGAAAGAGGGAAAATTAATGATGCGAAACGGCCGTCAGATATTAAAGGAGCTGCCTGCCTGAACTTGGCTGCTGATTTTGGTCACAATTTCACGGATGGCGTGGCCATAGGTACATCGTAGATGGCTGGCAATACAGCAGGCTTTTATATCTACAGTTATAGATGCACGAGGTTCTACATGAAGTTGGAAACTTTGCAATGGCGGTGCAGTCAGGCTACAGCTAACAGAAACTAAGCAAAATATTTATTACGTGGTTCACTATTGGCGAGGAGCATGCAACTTTTTTAGTATACAGCAACGAACTGGTTTCATTTATTTGTCGCTAACTGTCGTCCCGACCATGCCCCTCAGATTTATGCACAAAGCTGTAGATTTTGTCTGGCTCGATGTTTGTTTTTGATGTTTGAACTCCTTCACAATGCTGCTTGAACCACGGTGACACTAAGGCGTTCACGTCAAGTCTGAGCCAATTTCCCCTCAATTTGCAGTTATGCTTACAACACAAGATGACGACATCAAGGAACATAAATAAGCCCTCCAATCATACATCTCTATGCATCTCAGGTATCTCTACTTATCTCTATACACAGATGCCATTTGCTTTGCATCGATAGCAGTGATATGGACAGGAAAAAAAAAGCCTTCTGTTCCACTGTAGCTCCTTATGGGAATGAACGGTGGCATCTTTGCGCGTTATAAGGCAGAAGCATGCTCAAAACATTTATCAAACATAGACGCGTGCATCATGCTTATATACACATGATACATGTTCTGAAACTGGTGCCGTCCTCACAACCGATTCCGAGTAGATGTTCCTTGCAAACTGGCTGGCTACAATTAGCAAATTGTAATTTGCGCTGTAAAGTGCCGTTAAACATTGATGCAGAAAACGTCAATATAACGAAGTTATTGTTATAGTTAAACCGCGATATAACAAACTTCAGTAAAACGAAATTCAGTATAATGAAAAAGTAAATAACGTTTTATAAATCCTTGTCCATAGAACACTATATATTTAGAACCTCAATGCAACGAAGTGCGTTTACACCACATTTCAATAGATAACGAAATTTCACTGTCGCCACTAAGGAATACGAGACAATAAATGGAAGCTTCCGTAGGGGCAGATGGTCAAATGTTTAAATACAAGCAGCTGCTTGAAAGCGCACTTCTCAAAAAGCGCGCCACGTGTCTAAGTGCGACCGCCGAAGCCGAGCAGCACCACGTTTTGTATAAAGTCCAAGTGCGATAAGATCCTATCGATGCCCCGTGCCCCGTATGCTTTGGTTGTTAGTTGAAGAATGCGAGGATAAGCCAAGAAGGATGGTAGTCTGACGAGCGCTGTCTTCCCGCGTGAGCAACGGGAAAGGGGGTAACGGAGTGAACTCGCGGTAACGCGATCATTGCGCGCACGAGGGGCGGTAGGTTTGCAAGCATTGGCTGCGCATGGCTTCTAGTGCGGCTGAGTGCATATGAAGCCCACGCGCCCTGTTTTAAAGGTAATCTGCCACGTGTGCAGAGTGGTTGCACCGAGATGGCATGGCTATCATGTGCACTGTCTTCTAGCACGTTCAGTAGTGGAGGTTGTGTAATCTCGAGTTTTAGAGACGCATTGAATCGAGGGGCAGAAGGAGAACTTGCTCCCCGTTGCCGGTGCTTTTCATGATGGCGTCGTCCCACTGTCGACGGCACTATCAGCAGAGAGGCCAAGTGGACGCGAAAGGACTGGCTTGGTTCGCTTGATACTGTGATATGTTTGATATACTGTCAAACTGAAATATAAAAAGTAATTTTTTTTCTTATTCAAATTTGCTTTTTCGGATTGCACAGAATTCACCAAATTTTCCGGCCCATTCTGTGTTAGAAAAATTTATCGGCCACTGTGCTTATTTGCACAAAATGTCGCATTTCATTATACCACTATTTCGATATAACGAAGCAAATTGCGATTTTACTTTGTTAAAACGAGGCTTAACTGTAAACGAAGCATTTAAACTTTTTAACTTCTTGTCCATACAACACCATCTATTTTGAACCTCAAAATAGATAAGCAGAAGTAGAATATAGGAACAGGAGTGGTGGCGTGGGTAATGGGTAGAACGCCGGGCTTATAATTTGAAGTTCATAAGTTCGAATCCTCTGCCGGCCCACTACAATTTCAGGCTTGAATGGGCGCCTGACACCGGCAAAAAATATGTCGCCGAGAGCTAGTGCGGCTAGTACTAGTCCAGGTGCCACCAAATTAACAAGGTCCACTAAGCTTCAAAAAAGACACTTACTCCCCAAAAGAGGAATTGACCTCCCTGGTACAGTATTCGGCCATACCTCCCTCATGACTCCTCCACTTAACCGATGGCCCTCAGTCCCCAGCGGCTGCGGAGCACCTGACCAAGGCAGCTGCCAGATCTGCGACGTGGCAGAGGGTGTTACCTCTGGATCCGGACAGGCTGACACTGGAAACTGAACTTGGCAACGTTTGACAAGTGAAAACTCTCGAGTGAGGCTAGCTTAGCGTGGCTCTTTGAGGAATTATCAGGCATTTTCCTGGATTTTAGTTGGCTTTAGTGTGGTTACAAGAAGTGGTGAGGCCTATACAGTGCTGCCTATTATTTATTCCTCAAAGGCCCTGAACAACATTGGGTGAGGGGGGCATATCGATAGAAATACAGTACAAAAGTAATAAACCAAGTAACGGTACAAGAGACGCGGTACAAGGCAAATAGACAAAAGAAACGCAAAAGCTGATTCAAAAGGGGGCTTAAAAATACCATATAACACGGAGATAAAAAAACAAAGCAAACGCTAAAATGTCAAGACGGATAACGAAGTACAAGTGCAACAGTATACAAAATAAAACGACATTTTAAAAATTAAATTATGGGTTTACGGGCCAAAACCAGTTCTGATTATGAGGCACGCCGTAGTGGGGTACTCCGAATTTGGACCACCTGGGGTTCTTTAACGTGCACCTAATCTAAGTACACGGGTGTTTTCGCATTCCGCCCCCATCGAAATGCGGCCCGCCGTGGCCGGGATTCGATCCCGCTACCTCGTGCTTAGCAGCCCAACACCTAGCCACTGAGCAACCACGGCGGGTTAAAAAAAAACCGCATTTAAGTAACTGAAAAAGTAGTACAGCATAAAACCACTATTAGGGCAATACTAAAGCGATAAATGCTGGCAGAGGTGTTTTTTGAATTCTCCAGGGTGAGAAAAAAGGTTAAGTTGTCAGGAAGGTATTTCCAGACCTTAATTTCTTTAGGTAATGCCGATCAATTGAATGATTGAGTTTTTCCATATATGCGGTTAAAACAGAGATGATTATGTAAGCGCCGTGAAGATCGAGGATACGCTTCCAGAGGCAAAAATGAAGTGCGGACGACGTCCTCTGTCACAGAGATATTCTAAGAGAGAATACGGGGTACAATCTGTAATTCATAAGGAAATAGTGGCCAACACTGATCAAACGTACAGCAATAATGAGAGGGTAGCAGCCGTCGTAATAAAGCTGAATAGGAGGTATAGAAATAAAGGTAGTACAAGCCTACGCTGAACCTCCAGTCACGAGCATGAATTAATAGAACAGTTTTAGTTGAATTAGCGATGAAAAAGGTACAAACACAAGTATGCTGTACTCATGGGCGGCTTCAATGCAAAAGTGGGGGAAAAGCATGCACCAGAACAAGCAACTGGCCACTACCATCGATTGTAGGAACACTAGAGGATAGATGTTGGTAGAATTCACGGGAAGGAATAGGCCCCGAATAATGAATACCTTCTTCAGAGGAAGCAGTAAAAAATGGCCACAGCATGAATCAGTGAGAAGAAACTTGGCACCGTACAAGGCAAAGTGTATGCACTGAAAGATAAGCAGGGTAACGTTATCAACAATTTCGATGATATAGTAAAAGCAGCCAAAAAATCTGCCATCATCATCATCAGCCTATATTTATGTTCACTGCAGGACGCAGGCCTTTCCCTGCGATTTCCAATTACCGCTGTCTTGTGCTAGTTGATTGCAATTTGCACATGCAAATTTCCTACCTTCATCACTGCACCTAGTTTGCTGCCATCCTGGACTGCGCTTCCCTTCTCTGGTGTGCATTCTGTAACTCTAATGGTCAATCGGTTACCTACCCTACGCATTACATGGCCTGCCCAGCTCTATTTCTTCTCTTAATGTGTGCTAGAATATCAGCTATCCCGTTAGCTCTCTGATCCACACCGCTCTCTTCCTGTCTTTAACGTTATGCAGAACGTTTTTGTAGCGAGAGCTACATTGGCCGCATTCTCGCCGTTTCGCTGTGGCCGGTTGCCGCACCGCGAGCTTGGCCGTTTATAGTAACCGCTCGCCGGGCCTCTGGCGTTATCTGCTCGAGTTGCCACGGCGCGGCGACGTGCCGCCGCCGCCGCAGTTGTGCTGCAAGCACTCACCGCTTGCATCTGGCATGACGTGAAAGGCGGAGCCGGTGAAACCGCGTTGCAACAGAGGAGGAGCCGGCGTTGCATCGTATATATAGAAGTGGCGGCTCGGTGAGATTTGTCGGCAGATATGGAAAGTGAGTCGGAGAGACTGAAAGAAGCCAGACTTCGTCGTTGGAACGAAACAAGAGGAGGCAGCGAGCCGAGGAGACGGAGGGAGAACGATCCGTCCGACCGCTCGAGAAGCGTCGTGAGTACGAAGCGGCCAGGCCAGTGGATTTAGATCAGGATAGCACCGAAACATGTTCAAGTCACTGGACAACAAACCCTTATCTTCACGCCTCACGACCATCGGGCCGGGCCGTCTGTGGTAATTGAGAAACAACCAGATGAAGACTTTCAAAGTAAATGCGTTACACTTTAAAATGTCTAGTCTTCAATGCAACCATAACTTAACGAGAGTAACCACCAAACCTAAACACCACACGCACGAAGCTAAACGATAAAGATGTAACGGTAGAGTTAACCAAGCTAAACAATAACATTAACCGTACCTCTCGCTACGCATACACCTGGCATCACTGAGTTAAGCCACAGCCAATTTTTTTGTTCCATCGCTCTTTGTGCGGTCCCTAACTTGTTCTCGAGTCTTTGTTAACTCCAAGTTCTTCCCATATGTTAGCGCCGGTAGAATGCAATGATT
>NC_051162.1:58511811-58558526 GCF_013339745.2 Dermacentor silvarum
TCACACTCGGCTTCAAAAATTCATAGAGGACAAGGGGCTATTCTCAACCACTATGCTGGGTTTCAGCAGTGGCCTCTCCACTCTGGATGCATTCCTCCTATTAGAAGAGGAAGTCCTGAGCTCCGTACCCAAATGAGGGGAACATTTGATGCTAGCCCGTGATCTAAAAGGAGCGTTCGACAATATCTCGCATCAGGCCATCCTATTCGAATTAAACAACATCGGATGTGGTGAAAACACCTTCAATTACGCGATAACGTACAGTATACTTTTCCACACACTAAACAAAACTGAAGAATCAACATCAAGTCCATAACTAGGAGCGTCTACAAGGTCGCCCTAGGGCTACCGGTAGGCACACCAACCCAAAAGCTATTAGAGCTCGGAATACATAATACCTAGCTGAAGACGGCGGTACTGACTGCGCAGAGACGTCGCCTAAGCCAGGCGAGGGCGGCGAGAAAGATACTTGCTAGGGTGGGCTTTCCACGGTACCCCCACAACCTGGACGAGGTACTGGTGGAAATCCCGATACCCGTCCGATGCAGGATCTCGGTCGCTCCCCTGCGCAAGAACATGGACCCAAACCAAAACAAAAGCCGGAGAGAGGAGACAGGAAGATGACTCCGTAAACACCTGAAAAACTAAACAAATGTTTCTAGGTTCTAGGTACAACTGGAAACGGGCCGTTACAACAGTAATTGGCAGTGACAAGAGAATGATGACGAGTGCCTCCCTATACACGTCCTCGATCACCAAGGCGGAATGCTTTGCCATTGCCTTGGCGATCAAAGAGCAACAACAAAAGGGCGATGAAGGCTTCCTATGAAGGCTTCGTTGAAAGTTCTCGTATAGTGCTTTTTGTGTTCCGTGTCTGTTTTTGCGTTGGTCATACCAATTTGTTGAAAGATTTAGTGATAATGGAATAAAAGCCATGTCTAGGACCGCATGTGGAGCCGACTTCGAGCATTGTAGACATCAGGAAAATTCCGATTTTGCTAAAATTTACAGCCGAACCCGCCACATCCCCGATTTGTTTCGGTGGCCGCGGAATGAGCCTTCCGTTGGAGCGTTCCTTCACCGACCGACGATCTCTGAACTTTGAAGCTTCCTGTTACTTGTATAGCAAAGCCAGTTTCAAGCAGACGCCATTTAGTATTTTGCTTTCTCATCTGTTTTGTTTATATTGTTACGGGGAGGCAAACACAACAGGAAAACGTATTTACAGTATATTTACAAGGCGATCAAGCGTCAACCATATGGCGGAGAGCCCGCGCCCGATCATCAGCGTCGTCTTCATCGATGTTGGCGTGAATCATATCGTGACATGACCCCCGGCTGCTCAAGCACCGTCACGGTGCTTGCAATGATCCAGGCGAGTGGTAAGGTTTCAGGCGGGATACGTGAACAACGTCAGTAGGTGATGAAACGGTTGGCGAGGAAGACTCTAGCGGGCCAATCTCATACGTGACGTCTGTTACACGACGTAATACACGGTAGGGTCCGGAGTACCGCGAAAGCAATTTTTCTGAGAGTCCAACACGCCGAGTCGGAGTCCACAGAAGCACAAGGGCACCCGGAGTATAGATAGCGTCGCGATGACGGGAGTCGTAGCGGTGCTTCTGGTGGCCTTGCGATGTAGTAAGGCGACGGCGAGCAATTTGACGTGCCTCATCAGCTCGAGAAATGGCATCACGAGCGTACTCAGTTGGCAAATTGACGGCATCGGGGAGGATAGTGTCAAAAGGTAACGTTGGGTCGCGGCCAAACAAAAGATAAAAGGGTGAGAAACCAGCAGTATCATGACGGGAGGAATTGTAAGCGAATGTAACGAAGGGCAACGCAACATCCCAGTCTTGATGGTCAGATGAGACATACATAGAAAGCATGTCAGTAAGCGTCCGGTTGAAGCGCTCAGTCAAGCCGTTAGTTTGCGGGTGGTAAGCCGTCGTAAATTTGTGTTTGGTGGCGCAGGAGCGAAGCAGGTCATCGATAACTCTGGAGAGAAAGTAACGGCCACGGTCAGTGAGGAGTTGACAAGGGGCTCCGTGATGTAAGATGACATCGTGTAGTAGGAAATCTGCAACGTCCGTAGCACAGCTGGTAGGGAGAGCGCGTGTAATTGCGTAGCGGGTGGAGTGGTCCGTAGCAACGGCAATCCATTTGTTTCCAGCAGTAGAGGTCGGGAAAGAACCGAGGAGGTCAAGGCCAACTCGGAAGAAGGGGTCAGCTGGGACGTCAAGGGGCTGAAGGAGGCCAGCAGGAGGCTTAGGTGGTTTCTTTCGGCGTTGGCAGGGTTCACAAGCAGCTACGTAGCGACGAACGGAGCGGTAAAGACCGGGCCAAAAGAAGCGACGCCGAACGCGATCGTAGGTCCGGGAGACTCCAAGGTGACCAGCGGTCGGGACGTCATGTAGCTGGCCGAGAACGCTCAAGCGAAGATGCGTAGGAACGACGAGCAACAGTTCGCGTCCGTCCGGGTGGACGTTGTAGCGATATAACGTGTCATCTTTAAGCACGAAGAGGCGAAGGGAAGGATCGGGCGTGGCGGAATCCAGCTTCTGAATAAGCTCACTTAAAATGGGATCACGGCGCTGTTCATCACGGATGTGGCTTAAAGCGGAGAGCGAGAGTACACATGCAGGCATGTCATCCGAGGCTTCAGGCGGATCCACGGGATTGCGGGACAAACAGTCAGCATCCCGGTGCAATCGGCCAGATTTATAAGAAACAGAGTAAGTGTATTCTTGGAGCCGGAGTGCCCAGCGACCAAGACGCCCAGTGGGATCCTTAAGCGACGAAAGCCAGCAAAGTGCGTGGTGATCGGTAGTCACAGTGAAATGCTGGCCATGTAAATAGGGGCGAAATTTGCCCACCGCCCAAACGAGAGCAAGACACTCCCGTTCTGTAATAGAGTAGTTCTGTTCGGCTAAGGAGATGAGACGGCTGGCATAGGCGACAACACGGGCATGCCCATTCTGATGCTGGACTAAAACAGCGCCGATTCCGTAGCCGCTGCCATCTGTGCGAAGTTCTGTTGGAGCGGAGCTGGCGAAATGAGCCAGGACAGGTGGTGTAGTGAGCGACGTGATGAGGGTAGAGAAGGCGGCAGCCTGTGCAGCACCCCAAATGAACGAGACGCCTTTCTTCAGTAAGTTTGTGAGAGGGCGTGCGATTGCCGCGAAATTCCTCACAAAACGACGGAAGTAGGAGCACAGTCCCAGAAAGCTACGAACTTCCTTTGTGCAAGTCGGAACGGGGAACTGCTGCACAGCTCGAACTTTGTCAGGGTCGGGGCGAACACCGGTTGAGTCGACGAGATGACCGAGCATGATAAGTTGCTGACGTCCGAAATGGCACTTAGATGAATTAAGTTGCAGGCCTGCTTTGCGAAAAACAGAAAGGATAGAAGAAAGGCGGTCGAGATGCGTTTCAAAGTTCGGTGAAAATACAATGACGTCATCAAGATAACACAGGCAAATGGACCATTTAAAACCGTGTAAGAGAGTGTCCATCATGCGTTCGAAGGTGGCCGGGGCGTTGCATAAGCCGAAAGGCATGACTTTAAACTGATAAGGCCGTCAGGGGTAACAAAAGCGGTCTTCTCACGGTCCATGTCATCAACGGCTATCTGCCAGTACCCTGATCGAAGGTCGATGGAAGAAAAATACTTGGCGCCGTGAAGGCAATCCAGGGCGTCGTCTATGCGTGGGAGCGGGTACACGTCTTTTTTGGTGATCTGGTTGAGATGCCGGTAGTCCACGCAAAATCGCCAACTGTCATCTTTCTTTTTAACAAGAACCACAGGAGAAGCCCAAGGGCTGCAGGATGGCTCGATTATATTTTTGGCAAGCATCTTGTCGACCTCCCTTTGAATGATGCGGCGCTCAGCTGGAGAGACGCGGTATGGCCGTCGGTGGATCGGATGGGCATCGCCAGTGTTTATGCGGTGCTTGACAGCGCAGGTTTGACCCAGAGGACGGTCGCAAAGTTCAAAGACGTCCCTATAAGAGAAGAGCAGGCGAAGGAGATCGTCAGCGTGATGGGGCGAAAGGTCTGGAGCAATCATTTTCTTCAGGTCGGGAGGAGACAGATCTGGCGAAGAAGACGGGATATCAGTGGTGTGCGACCGACCAGCATCAGGAGGAGACAAGGTCGAGATAACGTAATCGTAGGAGGGCGTCAGCATAGCGAGTGAAATGCCTTGTGGGAGCACTTGTGAACACAGTCCAAAATTAATCACAGGAAGACAAGTAAGATTGTCCCGTAGAGTGATAACAGTGTGAGGCAAACCAACACTGTGCGTCAACAGAACGGCGGTGATGGGAGCGAGCACATAATCACCGTCGGGGACTGGTGGAGAGGGCGTCACAGCAACACAAGTAACGGCTTGTGGCGGCAAACGGACGTGCTCAGCAGAACAGAGCCGACTCTTGATTGGTCCGGGTGGATCAATCACACTTGGTAGGTCAAGCTGTACAGTACCAGCGGAACAATTGATGAGGGCGGAGTGGGCGGACAAAAAGTCAAGACCGAGGATGACGTCATTGGAACAGCAGACGAGGACGGTGAACAAAACAGAAGTTTGACGGCCGGCAACACTGACACGTGCGGTACAAAGGCCAGCTACGGGAGACGTACCACCGTCGGCCACACGGACAACACGTGATGGGGCAGGGGTCATAACTTTCTTCAACTGCCGGCGGAGGTGAGAACTCATAACAGAAATATGGGCGCCAGTGTCAATCAAAGCAGTAACAGGTAGGCCATCCACTTCAACGTCGATCAAGTTCTGATTGGTAGGGAGCGTCAACAGAGGAATTGGAGAGCAGGTCGGAATAGCAGCATCACCTCCAGGAGCTGCAGCCGTTAGTTTCCCGAAGGAAAACGCCGGGAGTAAGACGGGGACGGGGAACGGCGTGGTGGGGGTGACCGAGAAGGTCGGCGTCGTGGGGAGGGCGAGCGGCTGTAATGGGCGGTAGTAGTAGTGGTCTCGGCAGATGTTTCCTGGTCAGGTTGGCTTGGTACCTGGTGCTGGCTTCGGGGTGGGTAGCGGAATCTGGATGAGTTGGGTCGAGAAGACGAGGGCCAAGGACTTCGGCAATATCGTGAAATGTGTCCAACACGTCCACATCGAAAGCAAATGGGCTTGTCGTCAGGCGTCCGCCACGCATTCGGGTCGCGATAATTCGGAGTGGTGTAACGGCGTTGGAGAGGGTTGAAGGTGGCCGAAGGGTAACTGTCAGGGTGGTTCACAGAGCAGATGGTTTGAAGGCCCACGTTTGCCAGTTCTTGACGAACAACGGATTGTATAAGGGATATCGTAGGTGGGGCATCACAGGTCTCTCCTCGCATTAAATGTGCGGGCGATGCGGCTTCAATTTCGCGTCGAACGATTCGGGTGATGGTCTCCGATGTTAAAGGCTGAGTCGGCATACGAACATCCTCACACGTTGATGTCGCTGCCGTGTTCGGAAGGCGGGCGAATTGGTGGGCGATACGTCGGCTTTTAGCATCTTCGAAGCGTCGGCATTCAGTAATAATCTCGTTGACTGTCGAAGAGTTTTTAAACACGATCAGGTTAAACGCATCGTCCGCGATCCCTTTCAGCAGGTGCGCAACCTTATCGGCTTCTGTCATCTTGGCGTCAACCTTCCGGCAAAGGGTCAGCACATCCTGAATATACGTCAAGTACGACTCAGTAGGCGTCTGCACACGCGAGGCAAGCTCTTGCTTGGCAGCACGCTGGCAGCCTGCAGGTTGGCCAAACAACTCGCGAAGTTTAGTCTTACATACGCTCCAGCTTGTGAGCTCCTCTTCGTTGTTGTCGAACCAGGCCTTCGCCGTGCCCTTTAGATAAAATGTGACATTCGCCAACATCATGGTCGGGTCCCACCTGTAATGTGCGCTTACGCATTCGTAGAGTCGAATCCATTTGTCGACGTCGTCGCCAGCAGTGCCGGAAAAGGTCCCAGGGTCACGGGGTGGAGCCAGGACGACGGTTGGCATGGCGGCCGCCGCTGACACAGTTTCACCGCTGGTGGACATGCCTAGAGTGGCGACTTGGCGGCCGCTGCGGAGCTCCGTCTTGCGTTATATACCCAGCACCTCCACCAAGATGTTACGGGGAGGCAAACACAACAGGAAAACGTATTTACAGTATATTTACAAGGCGATCAAGCGTCAACCACATGGCGGAGAGCCCGCGCCCGATCATCAGCGTCTTCTTCATCGATGTTGGCGTGAATCATATCGTGACAATATCAAGTACGATGTATTGCACGTGTGATACGTTATATTGTACTCTACCTTCATTCCCCAGTTGTACGCTTGCCCGCAGGTGAATAAGTTTCCGTGTCAACACAGAGAGATAAGCAGTAGATAAATTTATACGAAATAATGAGGGGTTATATGTAGATTTCATCACAGCTGATAATGGTTCGACGCGGACGGATAAGGTGCTAATGAGCTATAATGGCTTATCATCGTCGAAACAATTCTGATAAGGTTAAATTGCACCGATAAGGGTTGAGAAGGGTTGGATTAGGTCCGATAAGGTTGTTAAGGACCGATAAAAGTTTGAGGGTTGCATCATGTTCGATAAGGTTGATAAGGACACATAAGCGTTGATAAGTACCGTGTCGATTGCGATAATCAATCAATCAATCAATCAATCTGTTTATTTCCGTCTTTCGTGTACACGATACAACGAAAATAGGTCAAGAGAAAAAAGCTGCTTTGTCGCAGCTTGACTGAGCTCTTGTTAGCCGTACAGCCGCAAATATGCATGCAGTAAATGATCAAACGTGTATACCGACCGATAAGGGTTGATAAGAGTTTATTCTGGGGGAATCAAGTATCGTAACACTTACAATGACACTGAGCTGCGTGGATATGAGCAAGTGACGCAATCGTTACGCATACTCGTACTTAGAGAAATGCGATGCGTGCAAGTCTGTTTTCATCATTCTGAACGTGGAACCTAATGTTATGCACATGTTCACGCACTGCACAGGCCACAGCAATATCGTCATGCTATATTTGTGTTTATTCGCCACACTGTTAAGTGAGGTTGCCAAAAAAAAAAACACCAAATCAGGCCCATGCACACTGTGAGACGTTGACGTAGCAATATCACGAGGATGAAGCAATGTATGTCGCATATCGAAGCAAAGAAAGCTGATGAGGCCTGCATCCACAAACTACAGTATATCATCATCAGCCTATATTTATGTCCACTGTCAGACGGAGGCCTCTCCCTGCGATCTCCATTTATCCCTGTCTTGCGCTAGCTGACTCCAATGTCCCACTTCCAAATTAGTAGTGGATGCCAGAGCGCTGTATAATACATGAACGTGGTGCACTTAAGATGTATTGTTAGGTGCAGTTTACAAAATAATCATATCGTTTACTCTATATGGGTTAGAAAGTTGTAAACGTGACAGTCGTGTGTTTTCTTGCGGTTTTGCAGTTTGTATTTTTTAAATAATGGCATAAATGGAAAATACATGTGCTAGACTTACTAGGTCTTACCTTTTTTTTTCAAGATGGGTGCAGTAGAGCCGATAAAAACGATTTCTCCGTTCCCAAGTAATATTAGGAGCAACCAAACTAAAGCTTAATCTCAAAATATCACATTACGCATGCAATATTTCCAATGGCAAGTTTTATTCACGCTCCCGTTATATCGGAACAAAAGAGATATCATAGCAGCCATCAGCCTCTTGTGTTGCATTTAAACGTGGTGGAGTTTATCACAAAGGAAGATTTCTTGATTAGCTTTCGTAGCTACAGCTTACCTTCTTACTTGATTTGTGTACAAGACATACGAAACAGAAACAAACACAACTATTTTGCTTTGTAACCCCGTCGATTTAGTCGCTCTTCCGATGCACAAGTCATTTTAACGTGTCTCTGCAGACTTTCCGAAAGTTGACGTTAAACATCTCAATTTCTTTCACACCTTGGATACGATTTAAAATTAAGAAGCGACATTAAAAAATATCCACCAATAAAAATGCCCCGCCACATGAATGCTCCATTTATTGCGCCACTTAGAAAGTAGATCATGAAGTTTGTGTCATTTCCATCTTATGTGCGCTGACACTAACTGCGCAGATATTTCGTCCACACATCCTACAACCAAAATTGTAGTTTGTTTATAATATTGCCTGTATGTCTGTGTGCTGATTGTGTTTATTTGTAAATGTTGGGCACTCAAGGAGAATAAATTATGACGATGATTATGATGTCTTGGTAGTGTATTTTCTCGCTCCCCCAGCGAAAATAAAGTTCCGGCGACACTGACTTTAGGTCGTGTCTTACATGTGTAATGCTTTTGTTCTTGTTGCAGTTTTTTTTATGGGAAGGGGAGTATGTGGTCCCACAGTGTTCTTGGATGGACTCTTGCCCTTTCATTATGTGCACTATAACGTCAGTGTTCGGTGCACAAGGTCATTTTACATTTGAATGTGATTGTATCATTTTTAAAGTTTTGCCTCTCACCTACGCTTGAAAGTTTGTTCCCACTGCTGGTGGCATACTTGCACTTGTATGACACCTTTTTCAACAAAATAAAGTTTATCACTTGTCGTGGGCAATGCTTGTCTTCATCTTTTTGCATGACAATTTACCTATTTTTGCTCTTTCGTTGCATTTCAGAATAAAAATGGCTATCATAGCTGACATAATTTAATCGTTTTGCATACAATACGGATAGGAAAACCAGCCGTCATGGTTACATTCACGGTGTCAGGACAGAACCGCCTCGGACAGCGCCCAGCCTACCACTCTTCAGTAGCCCAGAAGGATGCAACACCCCCCTGTTCATGCTTTAGCATGTTTGTACCGGCAGTTGTGTTTACAGTGGCCTGTTTGCCCAGTGTAGAAGACGCCGCGGGATGTCAGAATCGCTTGCACGACTACGGCTTTGCAGGGGACACAGCATCTGGCTTGTAGTTTGCCACAGGCCATGTCTTCGGGCAAGGTGAGTTTACTCACTTGCAAAGGGAGAATTAAGCTTGTTCGATGCGAAGTAAACCACATGTACACTCAGCGACCTTCTTCATGTTTTTTTTAGATATGCGGCTATAGTGACCTTTGCTTTATCTACTTCTTGTCAGGCAGCGGTCTTTTGCTTCTGAAACTCACTCGGAATAGCTTTCAGTAAGCCGCACAGCATTAACGGGAAAACCAGCAGATGATAATCATTGCACTTACGCTGCAAAGCTTCATGCAATATGATGAGAGTGTTCCTCAAGGCCTTATAGCTAGTGATGAGTTCGGAGCAGCATGATTCGTAGCACTTTTTTGATCCCGTACCATAGGTATAGCACGTATGGCCATGGTTGAAGTGCAGCGTGAAGTCCAGAAAACGTAGATATCAATGAGCAGTGGCCTGGTGAAGGAGAAACTAATGGCAAGCCTGTTGAAAATCTGCTTGACCGTGCTGCTGGCTTCATCGGTCAAAGGGTGAAGCAAGAAAAGGAAGTCCTCAACGCATTGGAAGGTTGTGAAATATAGATGCCATGCTAAAGTTAGCGCAGGTCTCTGTCATAGCACGCTAACAGGCCTTATTACGCAGGCTATGTACGACCAAGTATGTATGCCTTCTGTTCGCACAAAGAATGGCTCATTGTAACTGAGGATGATGGAGTGGACGTAAAAGGACCGCAGCTCCAATAATCTGGTTTCACTGGTATCAACAGTGTTTTGTAACTGCGTCGCCATACTCTCCGATGCCTTCTTGGGCGACTACAGTCAGGACCAGCTTGAGGCAACGGGTAATAGAAGTCTTTATGAGCTAAAAATGTATGCATGCATGAAAAGCACATTGCGTCCAAAAACTGGGCAGTTCACAGGATCTCTGGATGGATGAATAACTTTATTAGTGTCCTTTAGGGCGCGTGCTAGCGCGTAGCGGGCCGCTCCCACGTCGGGACAGAAAGGCCGAGCCTCTCCGCCGCGTCGCGGGCCCGTTGGACAGCCCATAACTGTTCTTCGAGGTTGGGGCTGCGTAGAACCGCATCCCAACGCGAAGAACTGTTGCTTGCATCGCCGCGTAACGCGGGACACCGCCAGAGCATGATCTCTCCGGGATCTCTGGAGACAACGGATTATTGACAGTGCGCAGAGACATGCTTCCCTGCTACTAAACACCCAACACTGTTGCCAGGTAGCAACCTCTGAGAAAATCCCCTAAAAGGGAGAAACATCTTTGTGCACCCATAAAGAGGGCAGACAGGCAGAGCCCCTTGATTGACGTTGGCTGCTTCAAAAGACCCACTTCTTCGCAAATCCTGAATGCTTTCTTCTTAACCTTTGCTGGGTGCAAGCCTTCTGCGTTCCAAAAGTTGTAATTGAGAGCACGGTTGGTTTGATGACAATACAGTTCAGAAGCAATGATAACAAACCTCCCTTCCTAGATGGTCTATAGGAGTCTCATAGTGTTTTCATTGTTGCGACACCATGAGACGACAAGCAAGGTCACTGGATGCCTCCAAGCCCTTGTTTGTTGTTCACTCTGTTCTGTCAGTAACAAACATGATACCTGATACCAACAAGCTCAAGTTCGGCACTCGTGTGGTTGCTGTGCAGAATACGTAATTAAAATAAGCACAAAAACAGAAATCACAAGGTAAAAAATAAAGCTCAGTTATTTATTATGATTATATAGAGCATAGAGACTTATTATAGAGCATAGGTGATGTTCCCAAGCTCAATCAGTGTCAAATTTTTATATACACTTTGTGCTGGCTCAAAGAGACTAGAAATATTGCAATGGAAGCTTCTAGCAGAAGAGGTGCCGGCAAAAAAAAAAAGCTGTGCTGCAAGCATCTTGGCAACCTCTTGTCCCCTTTATAAAAATTGCGCTTCCATATTAACTTCAGCCCTACCAAATAGAGTAAAATACCTGTGCGCTTATGAACAACGAATCAATTCTTAAACAGCATGTGTAGTTCAACAAGAAGCATAGGCGTGAATCGGCATTGCGTTCCTGCACTGAAGGTGAATAATGTGCTATACAATGGCGAATGTGCTTTAGTAAGCTCACCGCGATACGAATTTGCAATGTGGTGAAACAAACAATTACCTTGCAGTGAAGCTTACCACGACTGCAGATTCACTTGCAAATTATATAGGGGGGTATTCTGTAAGAGTCCACCTAGTGGACTGTCCATTTCGGCTGCCGCTGATTGCCTGCAGCTGCACGACTGAGCCGGAGACAGGTGCCCCCAGCCAGTCTCCTTCACGGTCGTGCAGCTGCAGCCAATCAGCGACAGCCGGAATGGACAGTTCAATTGGTGGACACTTAGAGAATACCCCCTGACACCTAATAGAAGTGTACATCTTTACAATTGTTGAAGGTACAGCGGGGGCCTGGTATGGCTCGCATAGCGGCTCCCGAGACTTCAGCTGCTTTGAAAAAGTCAGCGAAAAGCCGTGTACTGTGGTGTATGTAATGTTACACAAGATTTGATAAAGCAAAAAAGCACTGATCGCGATGCGCTTTGCTGAAATTAACGCCTGTTGTCATGGCAAACGTGGAGACGCTGCGACCTTGCTAAGTGAAAATGGCGGCACTCGTGCGAACCGACCGAACAGCTGAACAGCCACTCACGCCCTTTGGCTACCATATTGTGACGGGGCGTCAAATAGATAAAAAGGGAGAGTATTTATGTACAGGGATTGTTGGCAGAGATGGCCAAGATGGCTAAACACGCGCAGCGTTTCCCGGCGATCGTCTTCTTCCTTAATGCAAGAAGGCGGCCCGTAACATCTAACCGCCCCGGCGGGCTGAGCGCCGTCTCGGCGCACACTAATTACACGAGGAGGCGACGGAAAAGTACAGCTTCAGTCCTTTTGGCATAATTGTGAGTCGGATAGTCGCCCATGAGCTATCTGACGTGCCAGATGGGCTCGCGCAGCAGCATCACGGGCATACTCCGTAGTATGTTGTAGAACAGTAGGTAGGAGCGTGTCACAAGGCAATGCCGGGTGGTGGCCATGCAGGAGGTAAAACGGCGAAAAACCGGTGGTGTCGTGACGGGAGGCGTTGTACGCGAACATGACGTATGGCAAACTGCTGTCCTAGTCCCGATGATCGTCAGACACGTACATCGACAGCATATCGGTTAAGGTGCGGTTCAGCCTTTCGGTGAGCCCGTTGGTCTGCTGGTGGTACGCAGTAGTGAGCTTGTGCTCCACAGAACAGGAACGAAGGAGGTCATCGACAACTTTCGACAAGAAGTAGCGGCCTCGGTCTGTGAGCAGTTGCGAGGAGCACCATGACGAAGGATGACGTCATGAAGGAGGAAATCGGCGACGTAGGTGGCGCAACTAGTCGGCAAAGCTCGCATGATGGCAAAACGCGTAGCGTAGTCGGTCGCAACTGCGATCCACTTGTTCCCTGAAGTAGACGAAGGAAATGGACCGAGGAGGTCGAGACCGACGCGGTAGAATGGCTCCTGGGGTATGTGAATAGAATGCAGGAGGCCTGCAGGCAACCCTGAGGGCCGTTTACGTCGCTGACAAAGGTCACACGCAGCAACGTAGCGTCGAACAGATCGGTACATACCAGGCCAGAAAAATTGGTGCCGCACGCGATCGTATGTGCGGGATACGCCAAGGTGGCCAGCGGTCGGAGCATCGTGGAGTTCTTGGAGAACAGTAGCACGAAGATGCTTGGGGAGAACAAGCAGAAGCTCTGGGCCGTCGGGAGTGGTACTACGACGATAAAGAATGTCGTCGTGAAGTTCAAACAGACGAAGCGATGGGTCGGGCTGACGAGAATGGAGGCGGTCAATTGTAGATTATAACGTGTCGTCACTTTGCTGTTCAGTGCGTATGTTGGCCAGATCTGCAATAGCCATGACGTAGTCACCGGTATCACGTTCGGCGGTGTCGGACGGGTCGACAGGGTAGTGGGATAAACAGTCAGCATCTTGGTGCATCCGGCCAGATTTGTAGAGCACGTCAATGCTGTACTATTAAAGTCGTAACGCCCAGCGGCCAAGCCTTCCTGTAGGATCCTTCAGCGACGAGAGCCAGCAAAGGGCATGGTGGTCCGCGACAACGGAAAACGTTCGGCCGTACAACAAGGGCGAAATTTTGCCACAGCCCAGACCAAAGCCAAGCATTCGCGCTCAATTATCGAATAATTCCGCTCCGATGACGAGAAAAGGCGGCTGGCGTAGGCAATGACACGGTCCTGGTCGTTCTGGCGTTGGGCGAGTACTGCACCTATGCCGTGGCCACTAGCGTCGGTGCGAACTTCTATAGGGGCCGACGGGTCATAATGCGCCAAAATTGGCGGTGAAGTCAGTAAACTGACAAGGGTGGTGAATGCGGCAGCTTGTGCATGACTCCAGGAAAAAGAGATGTCCTTCTTGAGTAGGTCAATAAGCGGCCGGGCAATGTCGGCAAAATTCCTGACAAAGCGGCGGAAGCAGGAACACAAGCCGACAAAGCTCCGTACATCGCTAACTGAGCCAGGAACAGGAAAGTCTCGGACGGCACGCACCTTGTCGGGGTCAGGTTGGCCACCGCTAGCACTAACAAGGTGACCGAGAACGGTGATGTGATGCCGAGCGAAACGACACTTGGAGGAGTTACGTTGTAGGCCAGCGCGGCGAAACACATCAAGAATGGCCGACAGGCGGGATAGGTGGTCCTCAAAAGTAGGCGATAAGACAATCACGTCATCTAGATAACATAAACACGTAGACCACTTATAGCCCCGAAGGAGAGAATCCATCATTCGCTCGAAGGTCATGGGGTCATTACACAATCCAAAAGGCATAACCTTGAATTGGTAAAGTCCATCCGGTGTGACGAACGTAGTCTTTTCACGGTCCATGGCATCAACGGTAATCTGCCAGTATCCGGAGCGCAGGTCGATGGAGGAAAAGCACGTGGCGCCGTGGAGGCAGTCCAAGGCGTCATCCATTCGGGGCAGGGGGTAGCCGTCCTTGCGTGTGATGTTGTTCAAGTGTCGGTAGTCAACGCAAAAGCGCCAGCTGCCGTCTTTCTTTTAGGGGCGAAGCTCCTTATAGCGGCACCCGTTCCGTCCCCGTCGTAGTAGTAGTAGTAGTGTGTAACCAGTCTGAGAAAAATGAGAAAAAAATTCCGAAGTTGTGTCCGTAGCGCGGAATCGAACCAGGGACCCCTCGCTTCCGAGCGCGCGGCGTTAGCCCACTACGCCACGAAGCGGACATGGACAAACGCACCACGATGGCTATAAATACCCAACATTAACGAAAGGCCGCGTTTCTAGCGCGTTTCTAACGCGTTTGTGCTAGCGCGTTACGGCCCGTGTAAGAAGCTGGTGTAAGACGCTGTGGCCTCTCCACCTTACCTTCAACGCGTTTCGAACGCGCTGCCCAAAACGGTTGCAAGTCAAGTTCAAGTCGAGGAGCGTTTATGAATACGGGGGGTATATTCTCTCAGCAGTCATGTGATGGCGTCGGCAAACGCGGTGCACGTTCCGGCATGTGTAAATGGCTGCGTAAGAAGCTGTGGCCGCTCCCCCTTACTAGAGAGTACTGCACGTTTCTAACGCGTTTGTGCTAGCGTCCCCTTAAGCGGGAGATCCGATGATTCCCTCCGGAGCTTGGCCCACTCATCATCATTCACCCCGTGGATATGCTGTGATTTTTTATTGCGATAGCAATTATATGGACACTCCAAAGCAGATTTCTGCCGTCGGCGTCGCCGTCGCCGTCGCCGTCGCCGTGAGGTTCCGTATGACGTCAATGGAGATGAAATCGTCGCCGCGCGCCGCCGAACGCTGTATGTGCGAGTGAAAGGGCGCGAGGGACGCGCGCTTTCACGGGGAGTGAACGCACGGCGGAGAACAAACGCGCATTCTGCGCCGTGCTCGCTTAAGGGCTGCAGAAGTAGGCGTCTCTTTCCTCCTTTACAATCACCATATATGTAGAGCACACGCGCCTTCTTCTGACGCACGAAAGGCCGTGGGGGGGGGGGGGGGGGGGGGGGGCAGGGAAGGGAGGCGACGTTTAGCTGCGGCACCAAGTGCCTATTTATATCAGAGGTTCCGCCAACAGTCACCAACGCCGCACGTATTTTGTGCGAACGCGGGCAAAACGCCGACGGCGTCGACAACAGTGCTGTGTGTTGCCGGTGCTGCTGCATGTCCAAGTTTGTACAGCGGATAAAACTACTATCCTTACTCCGTATAGCTCTCTACTATGTTGCTATCGCAATTGATGCTTCGCCTTTCGGGTGAAACTGCGACAACTTTTTAATAGCACCACAGGGGACGCCCACGGACTGGAAGAAGGTTCGATAACGCCTTTTGTGAGCATTTTCTCAACTTCGCCTTGGATGGGGGGCGCTGCGATTGCCAGAGTGTGATGACGCGGCCCACTTTGGCTCTTCGATGTTTTATTTTAAGTTTGCTTGGAACTATCATTCAACGTGGTAAACACTGAGCAATGACACCGTGAGTACTTTCTGTGAGTGTGGTGTGCTTTTTGACGGCTCCAATTGACGTTTTTTCTGGCTACGAGGACTTTTTCGTCGGCGACCCACTGACCTAAGCCTAACCACGTCTGGGCCCAGCCCGAGTGCGGCTTCGGCGAGGCCGGCCAGGTGAGCACGACATCATGTCGCCACCACAGCAACATTCGCACTCGAGTGGACCCAGCACGGAAGCTCCATGCTTACCTCAGCTTAGAGACGCCGAAAGGTTGAAGAATAGCCCCTCCAAAATGCAGATAACGCGACGAGCGAAGCGCGCTGAGCATCGAAACGCCGAGTGAACGCCGCGCTACAGCCGAAGACGCCGTGGCGCGTCCCTCGATGGAAGAGGCCAGAAGGAGGGAGTCGCAATTGAACGACCAAATGGATATTCAGGATGCTAGCGAGGATGACAACGACGATAGCAACGACGAAGACAACGAGGACAATGGAAGCCTTGAATGGTCCTTTTATTGCGATAGCAATTATAGGGACACTCAAAAGCAGATTTCTGCCGTCGGCGTCGCCGTCGCCGTCGCCGTGAGGTTCCGTATGACGTCATTTGGAGATGAAATCGTCGCCGCGCGCCGAACGCTGTATGTGCGAGTGAAAGGGCGCGAGGGGCGCGTCTTTCACGGGGAGTGAACGCACGGCAGAGAACAAACGCGCGTTCTGCGCCGTGCTCGCTTAAGGCCTGCTGAAGTAGGCGTCTCTTTTCTCCTTTACAATCACCATATATGTAGAGCAAACGCGCCTTCTTCAGACGCGCGAGAGGCCGTGGGGGCGGGGGAGAGAAGGGAGGCGACGTTTAGCTGCGGCACCAAGTGCCTATTTATATCAGAGGCTCCGGCAACAGTCACCAACGCCGCACGCATTTTGAGCTAACGCGGGCAAAACGCCGATGGCGTCGACAACAGTTCTGCGTGTTGTTGCTACCAAAGCCGCTCACCTTACTTCGTATGACATTGCTGTGTTGCTATCGCATTCATTGCTTCGCCCTTAGGGCGAAACTGTGACATTTTTCAGCAAGCGGAAACCAAACAGAAAAGTCAAGCCCGAACAGCTTCGCCTCGAACGGGTAAGTCGACCTCATTTTGCGCTCTCGATCAGGCCACTTAACAAGGTACACGTACATGACATACCTAAGCAGGCTATAACAGCAGCACTAGAGATGACGGCAAGAAGTTGGGAACTTGCAGAATTATCAATGTCCGCTACGACCCTGCGGCGAACTGCATAAAGGTTACTGTCAGGGATGAAGAACACGCGAAGAGGCTTGCGGCGCTGACCCGATTGGCTGAGAAAATGAGCCGTCGCGTTCGTACGTATGAAGTGATAATTGAAAGAACGCCAACACAGAAGGTGGGGAACAGTCGGGGGGTCATGAAGGTGCGTCCCGGCCAGACCATTGAATATATCAAGGATCACTTGAGATGCGAGACGGCAACTATCCTAGAGAGAGAGAAAATGACTTTATTGATATTAATCCGGCATGTAGGGGTGGATCAGGCCACGTAGGGCTCCATCAACCCCCTATCTCACTAGACCTCAGCGCGGACCGGTCCGGCGCTAGCTACTAGGTGTTGCCTCCGTTCGCTTTTGCCGGGCCAGGGCCGCGTCGAGCCGCTGGATGGCTAGGAGTTGCGCCTGATGGTCAGGCGAACTGATGTAGTGTTCCATGTCCGGTGGCAGAGAGTCCCGCACGGTTCCCCCCGCACACGCGTCACACCCCCACAGCACGTGGGCTAAGGTTGCCAGTTCTCGCGCACACACACTGCACGTAGCACTTTCAAACAGTCCGGGACACACGTGCCGGGCTAGGGCCGGCGTGAGTACTGTTCCAGTCTGTAGCTGTCGTAAGAGGACCCCCTCACGTCGCCCTAGTCTCGGGTGAGGCCCAGGCAACGCTCGGCGGCCCTCTCGGTACCAAGCGAGGATTCCTCCGTAGTCCAGTAGCGGGTCCGGGTCCAGGAAGTCAGCCTCGTCCGCTTCCGAGGGGCAGGGGGGCGCCGCACGGTACGCGAGCTCACGCGCGACGACGTCCGCCTCCTCGTTGCGGTTGGCCGCTCCTCCTGGGATGACTCCGACGTGAGCCGGGAACCATCGTAGATGGGTTGTGGTTGACTTGGTCCTCGGCAACAGGCTCGCCGCCGGCGTCCCGACGCTCCCGCGGCCAAAGTTGGCGATGGCCGTGCGGGAGTCGCTCAGGATCGTGGTCGCCTCCGGTATGCCGCTCAGCGCCAGGGCGATGGCGGCTTCCTCCGCTTGCTCCGCAGACGTCGCTCGGACGCTGCAGGCGTTGAGTACTTTCCCGTCCGTGGCCCGAACAACCGCTGCCACGTACGTTTTCGGCTTGCGTTGGTGTTTGGCTGCGTCCACGTACACCGCCTTTGCGTCGTCAGCGTATGTTTCTGCCAGCGCTCTCGCCCTGGCCACCCTTCGCTCCTTGTTGCGGTCCGGGTGCACGTTGCGCGGGAGCGGCCGGACCACCAGGCGCCTTGCTACTTTCTTGCTCACCTCCTCCCGCTTCGGGGCTTCCTCCCAATAGGATTCGGCCCTTGGCGGGCGCAGGCCGACCCTCTGTAGGATCGCTCTTCCGGCTTTGGTTGTTGCGAGGCGAGTCAGCTGCGTCGGAGGAGGTGAGCGAGGCCCAGCTGCGCTGGGCCTCGCTCACCTCCTCCAGGGTATTATGGACTCCTAGTCGAGCCAGGGCATCGTTGCTCGTACTGGCGAGGAGGCCCAGCGCCGTCTTGTGGGCCTTCCTTATTGCAGCGTTGATTTTCTCCCGCTCGTGCCGCAGCCATCCGTGGAACGCGCCGACGTACGAGACGTGGCTCGTCACGAACGACTGCAGCAGTCGCAGGAGATTCGCCTCTCGCATCCCATGTCGTTTGGTGGAGATCTGCTTGACCAGGCGGGTCGCCACTCCCACCTTCGTTAGCAGCCGGCTCAGAGCGGTGTGGTTGCCGTTTCCCGCGTCGAAGTGCATGCCGAGTACTCTGATTCCTCGGACGTGCGGGATGGTGGTGCCGTCTTCGGTCCTCAGCGTGATGTTAGCCGCCTCCTTCTCTGTTGACTTGCGCCAGTGACCAGGAGGTGGCAATACCAGTAGCTCCGACTTCTGCGGAGAGCATCGGAGGCCTGTCCCCCGCAGGCAGTCTTCTATCTGCCAGATTGCCTCTTGCAGTGACTCCTCTATGTGGCCGGTCGTGCCTCCCGTCATCCACAATGTGATGTCATCTGCATATATTGTGTGCTGGACCTGCGGCAATCGGGCAAGGCGCTCGGCCACTGGTATCATGACTATATTAAAAAGAAAGGGGGAGATGACGGCCCCTTGCGGTGTGCCGACGCTGCCCAACCTTCGCTCCTCCAGCTGCAGGTGACCGACGTGGAGGCACGCCGTCCGATTCGAGAGAAAGGCCCGGATGTAATCGTACGTTCGCCGTCCCAGCCCGAGCCTCTCGACCTGTGCCAGGATTGCGGAGTGTAGCACGTTGTCAAAGGCACTTTTGAGGTCGAGGCCTAGGATCGCCCTGCAGTCGGTCTTGCTGGGGGACTCGAGCAGGTCGTGCTGGATCAGTAGCATTGCGTCCTGAGTGCTCAGCCGGGCCCGAAAGCCCAGCATCGCCGCAGGGTACGCGTCGTGCTCTTCCATGTAACTCTGCCAACGGTTGTTTAGCACGTGCTCCAGCACCTTGCCCGCGCATGACGTCAGGGAGATCGGGCGGAGATTCTCAATGCTGGGCGGCTTGTTGGGTTTAGGGATCAATATCGTTCGGGCGGTCCGCCACTGCTTGGGCAGCGTGCCGGAGCGCCAACAGTCGTTGTAGAAGTTCGTAAGGGCCGTGATGGCCACGTCGCCAAGGTTTCGCAGGGTCTTATTGTGGATCAGGTCCGGGCCGGCTGCCGACTTCCAGTTCAGCTCTTGCACCGCTCGGCGGACCTCCCATTCTTCTATATCCGCGTCGAGCGCGGGGTTGTCTGTGCCTTCGTAGTCCGGGTGGCGGACTTGTGCGGTGGCCGGGAGATATTGATCGATGAGGCGTTTGCCCACTTCGTCCTCGCCGTGTTCTTTGATTGCCGCGTGCAGGATCTGCGCCAGTCTGTGTTGCTGGAACGATTTGCTCTGCGTCTCGTCACGTAAGTGGCGGAGCAGCTTCCACGTACGGCTGGCGTGCAGCTGCCCGTCGGCTTCGTTACAGATGGCATGCCACTGCTGCACGCAGAGCTGCGTGCTGTATTTTTCGATTTCGCGGCCGAGGTGGGCGATGCGCTTCCGCAGTGTTCTGTTGTGCCGCATGCGCTTCCATCGGCGTTGCAGTGATTGTCGTGCCTCGATCAGGTGGGCCAGTCGAGGGTCCATAGTGGGGATCGATTCGTCCGTCTCCACTTCCGTGCTCACACGCGCCACCGCGTCTACCAGGCTGCGCGTCCACTTGCCGGCGGAAGGCGTTCCAATCCGTTAGCTTGTGCTTGCGAGTCGGGGCCTTCTTGCTCCGGACCCGCAGTGGCAATTCCACTTCTATGATGTAATGGTCACTTCCCAAGTTGAGCCCCGTGTTGCGCCAGCTCACCGGTCTGTCATCCGGGAGGTGCACGAAGGCGAGGTCGGGGGTGATGTCCCTGGTTGCTGAAGTGCCAATTCGTGACGGCCGCTGCGGGTCCGAGAGCAGCTCAAATTCGGCCTCTTCAGCCTCGTCCAGTAGGCTCCGTCCTTTGGCAGTCGTGCGGGGGTAGCCCAGTTCCCTGTGGGACGAGTTGCTAGAGGCACGTCTGCTCGGGAAGACAAACATGCTGCTGCTAACATTTAACACGGAATCAACCCCAAACAGGCTCGTATTCGATTATGAGATCACAAGGGTGCATGAGTACAGACCGAAGATTATAGCTTGCTACAATTGTCACGGATTGGGACACATTGCCAAGTATTGCCCTTCAGACGAAGTTTGTAAGCAGTGTGGTAGAAAACACCCTCAAGACAACGAATGCGACGAAGAGCTGTTCTGTGTCGCATGCCAGAAACAGGGCCACATATCGCTAAACTCGGCATGTCCTAGCCGTGCGCCGAAAGACATTAAAGAAAGTTGTGCAGAACACAGAAAAACGTCAGAGGACAGAGACCTGGGCTGAAAAATTGCTGGCAGGAACATCCACACAACCCACACTATCCGCTCATTATGAGCAACAAATAAAAGAACTCAGAAAGGAAAATCAACAGTTGAGAGCAATGCTGCAGCAAATACTGGCACGACTACCACCAGAGCAACGAGATACGCCATCACCGCCAACGCCACGGCAACGTGAATCGGAGACGCCGGCAGACCGAGAAAAACGGACGCGTTCTAACAGTCGGGTCGGGGGTTCAATTAGTCGAAAAATCACGGCAAACTCTAGAAATCCGCAATACGCAGGACCTGCACAGACTCAGCAGAACCAGGCACCGTCAGTGTCAAAACCACTCACAGCCCAAGACTCGGCGTATGCGCAGATGCTGAGCATCCTCAGGCAGGAAAGACACACTGAGACCCAGCGCCTCGAAAAGAACCTACGAGAGGAATTTCAGACAGTCACGAATGCAGTACAAACTCAGATGAAAGCGATATTCACGGAAATTCAGAGAAATATTCAGAAGCAACATGATGAACCCAAAAGGCGTAAGCCAGCAGATGAAAGATCACGGCAAGGCCTATATGCATCCAATGGAACTGTCGAAGTTTTACGCAGAATGGATCCACACTAAGACAGCAAATTAAAAAATGCAAACCCCTTGTCGTGCTTCTACAGGAGACAAGGGGACCGTGCACTATTCAAGGTTACCGAACCTTTCAGCAGGCTACAATACTACACCAGGGCAAAGGAAACCAACAAGCGCAAGGCCAAGTTGCTCTTTTAGTTAGACATGATTTCACCGCAACCGAACTGGAAATACCAGATTTGTGTAATGATTTCAGAGAAATTGTGGCAGTAAAGCTATGTCCACGCTGGCACCGGCCAATGGTTGCAGTTTCCGCGTACTACAGACCCCTAACGGGCAAGCACCGGAATGACTCCTACCAATGGCTCGGTGAGGTGCAGGCACAAGCTGGAGGCCTTCCCATTCTAGTGGGGGGAGACTTTAACGCCAAGCATCAAACATGGGGCTACGCCAAAGCTGACCCGAGAGGACGAACACTGCACGATGCAATAGAAATATCAACTCTGGATATATGCAACACACCAGAAACACACCGCATAGGGCTACACGCGCGACAACAGGACACAACGCCCGATCTGACACTAGCCACTCCAGGGCTCATAAGGCAATGGGACGTAGAATCGACGACATGGGGAAGCTACCATTTACCAATAATTATCACGCTCAATCGCAAAAAGATCCGAGAAAGGAGAGAAACGGTGTTTTTTGACTGGAAAAAATTTCGAATGGCCACTGCAACTCTGAACTGCATCCCTGAACTGCAACTCTTTTGCGGACTTTGAACAACTCAGCGCTATGATAGCGGAGGCACGGCCGGAGGCCAGAGAAACTATCCCATGCGATGACACTACAAGTCACATGGATATGCACCTTGCAAATCTATGGCGGAAGGTCAACCGCCTCACACAGCAATACCGGTATAAAGGAAAGCGTCACAAAGATCTAATGCGCCTTAAGCATCAATACCGACTCATCAAGGAATACCAACAACAACTCGAAGCAGACACGTGGCACAATACGTGCGCGAAGCTTGGCCGGGAACCCGGTCTAAAAAGGCTATGGCAGATTTTAAGGAGCCTTCTTGGGAGAAAGAGAGGCGCGCCTCCTCTCGCGGAACTCTTTTTGCGAGAAGAGCCTGGCGTGTTGGAGGAGCGCGTCATCCACACTTTCTTCCCACATGCTGCCGAAGCGCCTCCGGAACCGCTGCCTTCTGCCACGATAGACAACGCGAAAGAGGAGCTAGACACGCCCTTTACGCTGAGTGAACTCGTAGCGGCCCTTGCACAAGGTAAAACGAAGTCAGCTCCCGGGCACGATGGAGTGACTTGGCAAGAACTTCGAAACCTCAGTAATGAAGCTCAAGAACGGCTCTTAACAATTGTCAATGAATCCTGGGAATCCGGACTAGTGCCAGATTCACTAAAGCTTTCTGTCATCTACCCTATACCGAAGCCGGGCAAAGACCACACGAAACCAGCTAATCTGCGCCCCATAGCTCTAACGTCAACTATCTGCAAATTGATCGAAAGAATACTAAACACGAGAATGCAGCACTACATGGAGTATGTACAACCAGGTTTGCATCCTACGCAGGCAGGTTTTCGGCCGAACATGGGCACACATGACTGCCTCTGGTTGCTCCGAAGAGTGATCAACCGCAAGTCTCGCAAACAGATGCCTGACTATATCCTTGCAGTCGATATGCGTAAAGCATTCGATAACGTGAAACAAGAGGTCATCTTACAGGAATGAGCAACCAGGTACCCTAGCCAAAGAACATACAATTGGATCCGTAGCTTCCTCCAAAGCAGACCAATCCAGTTCCATGGCAAGGCACCGGGATGGAGTCCGAGGACCTACTACTTGGATAGGGGAGTGCCCCAGGGCTCCATCCTCGGACCTATGCTATTCAATCTGGCCATGACACGGGTAGCAGAAAGTCTTCAGCGAGACACTTCGGCCCGTTTCACTATTTACGCCGATTATATAACAATATGGACGGAAGCGGCGGATTATTCCGACTTGCAGAGCATGCAAACTGAACTGCAAGCAGCGATCCTGAGCCTTAGCAACACTTTAGATAACCTCGGACTGCAACTCTCGCCGGAGAAGACGGAACTGATCAGCGTAGACGGAAAGAAAGCGACCAATGTAAACAAGCAGATCACTCTACACATAGGCCAAAGCGATATTACGTCGACCAATGGACAAATTAGGATTCTCGGAGTACAGATTGCTAGCTGCAACAGCCCCCAGCTATGGATTCGCACACTAAAGCAAAAATGGAGACCGCTATTGCACATGGTTAGACGAATATCGAGCAAGTATGGTGGAGCGCGTCACAAAGCGTGCCAAACGCTTGCAAAAGCAGTCGTGGTTGGAAGGATTCTTTACGGGGCACCCGTGTACGAATTCTCTGAACGAGACCTCGGCGACATCGAAACGTTACACAGGGCCACCCTCCGTACTATCACTGGGCTACCGAAGCACACGAGGAACGAGGACCTGCTCAAGCTGGTAGCGATTCCACCCATACGGGACATAATCAATGAAGCACGAATTCGAATGCGATCCCGGTTGGAAAACACGACTCAGGGAAAACAGATCATCGCATTGGATAAACAAGTCCATGCGAAGCCAGAGCCCGCGGAAGCGACCATAACGCCACCATCGGAAGCACCACTGGGCATACGGAGGCAACAACGCCCTATCGCCAGACGAAACGCGGAAGCTAGACAACTATTTGAAAAGAGATTAGAACTAAGAACGCCGCAGCACACCATTGACATCTACACGGACGCTGTAATCAAAAACGACATGGCAAGCATGGCCTGGGTTAGCACATCTGCACCCCAACACAATGGCTATCACACATGTCAGCTTCCCGGGGGTGCAACCTTGCACGCAGAACTCTTAGCTATATGGGGAGCGGTCAACACCATTCCCATTGACATGGGAGACGCTGTAGAGCAGAATGTGCGAAATAATTATCGGATCCTAACTGACTCGTACGAAGCGGTGGCCGAATTAACGGTGCCTACGACAGATGATGCTGTGGCCAATGACACCAGAAAAATGCTAAAGAGAATACAGGACAATGGGACAAATGTTGAAATCATATGGACACCGGGGCACACCGGCACGGATGGGGGAAACGCAGCCGCTCACGCAGTTGCCGCGCAAGCGGGTGGGCGTGATTACACGTACAGCTCCCCACACTCCATTTCCTCGCCAAACCCCGCTGACCAAAATCCATACCGAAAGATATTGGCCGAAGGCTCTCCTAGCAGAGCACTGATGCATTACATTCGCTCTAAATTAAAAGCAGATAGTAAACGGAGACTATTAGAAGCTACACCAGTACATGTGTTTGACAACGGTGGCCTTACTCGCACGGAAGAGGGTTTTTTTAACAAGGTTATGGCCAATGCTGCATACACACCACACATACTTGAGAAATGGCACCAAACCAGACAAGCTACGGCTGCGAACACTTATACCCGATGCACACATTGTCAGGAGTCATGCAGAGCAGACTTGCAACACCTCATTTGGAACTGTGCAGCTTTTTCACAAGGGAGATCCAACATTCAACATTTACTGCACGGAGATATTAGAACACTAGTAATTGAAATACAGACTAACCCTGAAACACAGAAAGCCATTGCGACATATGACAGACAAAGTGGCTTGTTTCGAGTAGTGTAGAAGGGGTCGACCAGCCCGTGCGAGAGCGGCGGAATTGAACATGCACCTAAGTCTGCATAAAGCGGGAGATCAAAGACTGAGATGAAGATGTGCCCCAACCAACAATCCGGGAACCCACATTCCTTTCCCACCTAATCCCCAACAGCGGCCTAGAGCCGTCCCCTTCCTTAAAATAAAGGCTTTATTCGCCTTGGATCATACGACGTTCGGCGAGGGAGACACGATAGGGACGGCGACGGATAGGGCTCGCGCTCCCCGTGTCGATGCGATGTTGGACAACAGACGTTTGGCTCAGAGAACGATCTTCGAAGTTGAAAATGTCGTGGTAAGACTCCAGGAGGCGGCGAAGGTCAGTAGCTTGATCAGAAGGAAGATCATCAGGGATCATTCCGACAAAGACATCGCGCGGCGAACTGCTTGTGGTGCAAAGGAAGGATGAACTGGAGGAACTGGTGGGATCCAACGCACAAATCTCGCAGTCTTCGGCAGCAGTGATGGCGGCGAGTGACATGCCTGCCGGAATCAGTTGAGGAGAGGCACTGAAGTTTAAAATAGTAATGGCGATGCGGTTGCTGGTGACAGTCACGAGGGTGTTAGGCACGGCAGCGTTCTTGGCGAGCAGAACGTCCGTTACCAGGGATAGCACGTAATTGCCATCAGCGACAGGAGGGCTCGAGACCATGGCGATATACATGGCGGCTTGCGGGGGCATGCGCACATAGTCGAGAGAGCAGAGACGGGCCGAAGGCGTGGTTGGGGCATCGGCTAGGTGAGGTAGTTCGAGCTGCAGGAGGCCAGTTGCACAGTCAATTAGGGCAGAATGAGTTGCGAGAAAGTCCAGACCAAGAATAACGTCGTACGGACATTGTTCAAGAACGGCAAATAAAACAGTAGTTGGGTGACCGGCGATTGTGACGCGGGCGGGGCACATGCCAAGGATGGTGGGAGTTCCTCCATCGGCCACTCTTACAACGTGGGAAACAGCAGGTCTGACCACCTTCTTTAGGCGACGGCGAAGACCAGAGCTCATGACAGAAATATGAGCCCCGGTGTCGACAAGTGCAGAAATCGTCACGCCATCAACGTCAACGTCGAACACACAGCGTCGAGTCGGCAGAGTAACTAGAGGGTTTTGGGGCAGAGCCGTAGATGCAGCGTTACCTCCAGGCGCTGCATCGTTTAGTTTTCCGGAGTGAAAGAGCCGCGGTTGCTCAGCGACGGGGCGCGGCGAGGTGGCGGGGAGCGGAAGGACGGACGACGGTACGGTTGCGAACGCGACTGGTGACCTCTAGGTGACGGCGAGCGGCTGGACCATGTCGTGGCAGCGTCAGGATTGTAAGAGTCTGCCGCAGATAGTGGTTCAATAGGGCTGCGATTAAGGCGGCGAGCATGGCCAAAGGATGGAGTACGTGGCGGGAACGACCAGCGGTTGTGACAGTAGCGAGCAACGTGCCCGACACGGCGGCAGTGAAAGCAGATAGGCCGATCGTCTTTAGTTCGCCAATCAGCAGGGTTTCGCGATCGTGGAGCGAACCGTGGATACCCAGGGAACGATGTCGGAACCCCGGAAGCGAATGTAGGGCTGACAATCGGTGCAAGCAGCGTGAACCCCGAGATTCACGAGTTCGTTTCGCACGATGGCTTGGACGAGTGAAACCGCTGGTGTGCTTGAGTGGCCGGCGTTAGAGCTGGTAAAGAGGCTAGCGGGAGCCATTGCCTCGATTTCACGGCGGACAATCCTCGTCAGTTCGGCCGACGGCGGCGAAAGGTTGGATTGCGGCCGCTCTTCACACGAAGACGTTGTAGCGATGTTGGGAAGCCGGGCGAATGGTCGTTCAATACGGCGGCTCTTAGTCTGCTCGAAGTGCTGACACTCCTCGATCATGGCATCGACGGTAGCACAATTTCTGCACATGAGCAGACTGAATGCGTCGTCCGCTATCCCTTTCAGGACGTGGCCAACCTTGTCAGACTCTGGCATGTTACTGTCAGCTTTACGGCACAGCGCCAGAACATCCTGTATGAAAGACAAAAATGATTCCGTGGACGTCTGGGCGCGAGTTGACAGCTGTTGCTTCGCAGCGATTTTTCGACTGGAGGCCTTACCGAACAGGTCACGGAACATTTGTTTGAATGTATCCCAGCTCCCAAAGTCGGCCTCGTGATTGTCATACCATAACTTCGCCGTTCCACTGAGATAAAACTCCACATTGGCCAGCATGACTGTCAGGTCCCAGTGGTTGGAGTCGCTCACCCGTTTGTATAGCGTGAGCCATTCCTCAACGTCGATACCATCGGTGCCGTTGAACGTTCCAGGGTCTCGGGGTTGGACTACTACAATCGGTGTCCGCGGCGCAGAAGCAGATTGCGGTTGGTGTGCCATGGTGGTCGCACCGCAGCGCCTGACCGCTTCGCAGCTCCGTCGTCTGGCGAGAATACCTAGCACCTCCCACCAATGTGTGACGGGGCATCAAATAGATAAAAAAGGACAGTATTTATGTACAGGGATTGTTGGCAGAGATGGCCAAGATGGCTGAACACGCGCAGCGTTTCCCGGCGATCGTCTTCTTCCTTAATGCAAGGAGGCGGCCCGTAACAATATCATGCGCCGGACTACTCAGAGCAAAATGTAAGTGAAATTTGAAATTACGCGTGTGCGCTCTCGGCAAGTACTTTGGCAACGCGACCCCTGTGCCTGGCTATCCAATGCTACACCCAACTCCTCCTAAGCGTGGGGCTGTTCGCACTTCCCGCGAAGTTTACCACACTGGTGTGTACCTCACATTGGACAGCAACCCAGGTGCGATCTGAAGGGAAAAATTCCCCAGCCGTTCCCCTGCCTAGAAAATGGGGGTAAGCGAAGCTTGTCGTGTGTCTATCTGACCTTCCTCAAGGTAACGTAAAGTTCACATGTCCCGGTAATGAAACATCAACGTTTAATAAATCTATGCATCGAGGGAGGGAGACGTACAACACAACCGAAGGAAAAGTTGCACGAAAGGGAAACAAAAGTAAAAGGAAATGGAACGAAAAGTACCACGAAAGGAAACGAAAAGTAGTGTCAAAGGGAAGGGAAAGTAGTAGATCAAGTACACACACGAAAACCTTCGCTTAACTCCATTTTCTCTACAGGGGAAGGGCTGGTGATTTCTTTTCTCTGTTTCTTTCTCTCTCTTTCGTTCTTTACCTCTCTCTCTTTCTTGCTCTCTTTCTTTCTCTCTCTTTCTCCCTTTCTTTTTTGGCCCTGATATGTGCCATTGAGCTTGGACCCTTTCTGCACTATCGCCAGGATCGGCCCACTTTTCAGCATGACACCATCACCACCACAACCGCCGAAACTTGTGAGCCTATAAAGTTTCGCTTAAAAGGCCATAGGGGAGGCTTCCGTAGAAGCTCGTGGAATGGAGCTTGTGGCGATCAACAGAATAAGATAATATTCGCTGGCTGCTTCTATGGCCCAGAGGCACTAAAGCAGTGCACCTTTACAATCGACTTGACCCTGTGCTAGCGCCAGAAATAATTGCACTTCTTTGCTCCATGCATGACCACGTGAGCTGCATCGTTGCACGAAGGAACGCAATTATTGCTGTACGTGTTTTCTTTCAAAGCTGCCATAAGGCAAGTTTTATTAATTCAGGCAAATATTTCTATGATCGGCCACAAGGCATTATATATATATGTCTTCCTTACAGACATTTCTAATATAATTTGAATGCGTCACACGCTCAAACCTAGCAATGAAATGGACTGGGAAATGCAGTGCATGAATGCCACGAGCAACAGTGTTTCACACTCAACATGCTTAGAAAGCCCCAGCATTGGCTCAAATATTGACGTTCTTGTAACTGTTTGACAATATGCACCTTTTTCAACTTCCCGCAATTTCGCAGAAAAGATTGTCTACTCGCTATCGCAGTATTATGCAAAATATGTTGGTCAGTCCTGTAAATGAACCTGAATACCTGGCAATTGCTGCAATTTGTTGAAAACCACATATGTAAAAATAGACATGCCACAAATGTAGCACTTTTATGCTGATTGATGCTGAATTAGTGAACAATTTGAAGGCCAGGAAGGCCGACAATGCCTGATTGCATTATTTAGTAACGTAGAAGAAAATGTAGTACCCTATCTCTATGGAGCCTCACTCAGTGCAAGTGGGTTCGCTATCTTGAATCTCCAATGCAAAGCTATCAGGTAGTAGTACTAATAACCGACTTGAAGGACCTGAGCTGTCTTCAGGTCCCAGGAGGATATATGCTGTTTACCTTTCCTTTCTCTAATTTGATTAAAATTAACTAATCAGTGCTGAAAATGATTTGCCTCCCTTCCACTTTGCGAATTATGACAAATCTTTCATTACACAAGTGCCTTGTTTTCCCTGGTCCTGAGCTGCACAAATTCTGCACTCCTTGCAGATGCTGCTTAAGAATGCACATCGACTTCGGAGGTCTTCTTCAGTAGGTTGGCGTAGAGCCAGCCATTTTAATGCAGCCAGTCTGCCTGTACGACCACTTGGTGCAAGCTTTCATTTTTGTGTTACGGACGCACTCATTACAATAAGTGTGTAACAAAAGATTTGGAAAATACATTTCTCGAGTAAGCACTCTATTACCCAGAAAGAAGAACCATGTAGTTGTGGTTAATGTTCGCCTATTTGCACCCTTCATAGCATGACACGCAGTTAATTGACAGCGGCCCCTCTCACTTTTGCCATGCTTCACCACATAACACAAATCTGCACTCGGTGAACAAACACAATAAAGGGCTCTTTTGACTGTGATCACAACACTACAGAATTAAACGTGCACCATGCATCAGTCTACCAAACGAAGAGCATTGCAACAAAATGTAGCTGACTCACATAGGCCGCGTAGTGCACTTATCAGTTGTAAAGGAGACAACTTTTATATGTGTAATTCAAAATTTGAGACAGACACTGTAATATAGTTCAAAATTTGATACATACACAAATATGTTTATATATTTACGTCGGCACAAAATCGCTCCATGCGGTTTGCCATAGCTTCCTTAACACAAAGTAATTTAGGACGCACAAATAACAGAGATATTCTGTGCCTCATTTCATTTTCATTTTCAGCTCGATAGTCATGCAAATGACATCTAGAACGGAAGAACGTGAACAAGCTGTGTTATCATTGTAAAATTCATACGAGGCCAGGTACACACCACAATCTCACGACAGCTGCCAATCCGAACAAAACGGGAGCATATGTGTGTGAACGCGCAACTCGAGACCCCAAACTTCTCCACCACCCCCACTGTACAGCTGCATCTCGTTTCAAGAAGCACAGTACACAAACCACACATTTGGCGTTGAACAGTGCGCGGTCGACGCTCCACCGCCCCCGCTGCACGGCTGCACCACTCGTTTGAAGAAGCACAGTACAAAAACCACACATTTCTCGTCGAAAAGAGCGCGGTTGGCGCAATCTGCGATATGTGACTTGTAGGATGCAGCACATCGCTCGAACTCCGTCAAGCAAGTGCACATAGTTACGTAAAGGGCGGACACGGCGACTCCGCAGCTCTGGTTGGCTAACTCCGATGCTGAGGCGCTATTCCACATTAATATTTTGACCGGCAGCACAACCGAATTGTTCAGAAATACGGGTGTTACACGGCTGTCCGCAAAGAAACAGTGAACCCACTGCCATTGCGCAGTCATAGAATATAAAGCGCAGTCGGCGTGGGCCAGACCAGTGCCTCAAGAGTCCCTAAACGATTATGTCCCTAGGCACCTAGAAGCGGCGCTCGGCAAGGTCGCAGCCTCACGGTGTCTGCACGATTGCCATGACAACAAGGGTTATTTCAGCAATGCGCGTCGCGCGCAGTATTCTCTCGCTTGCTGAACATTGCATACGCCAGAGTACGCTTAGCTTTTCGTTGACTTTTTCAAAGCCGCGGAAGTCGCGGGACCTGCGTACCACACCCCCGCTGTACCTACTAGCAACTGTAAAGTCGCAGCCCGGAAGGGGGGGGGGGGGAGGCGCTCGGGCAGCGCTGAGTCAAACACGCCACCCTACCCCCTCCCCATCCTCCCTACAGAGCGTTGCGCGTGACTGGGCGACTTTGCGCTTCCTTCCGCTTGGCTCTCTTCTGTTCGGGAGATAAAGGCGCCATCGCCGGCTCACCCCCGCATGCTTTCACTCGCACATACAGAATACGGTGCGTGGCGACGATGTTATCGCCCTTGGACTTTCTACGAAACCTCACGGCGACGAGGAGGGCGATGACAACTGTCACGACGACGGCCGAAATGCGCTTTGAGTGTCCATATAATTTCTATCGCAATAAAGACGAAGTCGCACTTTCACTGGAAAGCGAGGCAAGGATTGCGATGGCAAATTATAGACAGCTGTATGAAGTTTAGTAATTTTAATCAGCTGCGTAAACAGCTGTAAGCATTCGCCTATAACTAAGTTAATAAGCACGCTGTCACGCACGCGTAGGCAAATATGAACAAATACAATGCGATACAATATGTTTATTGAATGCGAAGCATTTCTAGGTGAACATTTGCTACTTTGACAGTATCTATCTATCTATCTATCTAGCCGCATAGGTCTTTGTGCTCTCATGGTCGTTTCGTTAACTTGGTATGTACCAAAATTAGAATACTACGACAACAGTATATGACGATCATAAATGATGTTTGAATATATGTGTGTCATGTAGGTCACGAAACAGCCGCCTACGTCTTGGTGCTCTCATGGTCGTTTCGTTAACACTTGGTAGGTACCAAAATTGGTACCATCCATACTCACCTCCTGGCATAGTATGACAGGAGTGTATGACGAACATAGCTGATAGGTTATGACAAAATGCCATGGCATGTGTGTCATGTAGGTCACGACAGGGACTCAGCGAAAAAAGATTACCACTCAAAAACCACTGAAATGGATTGGACGTGGGTATTAAGTGAATGAAACACTAAATGATAATGGTAGAAGTCATATTCATGAGCATTACTCAGCGAAAATGACAATGACTCGGCAAAAAAAAGATTAACACTCAAAAAAGCCGGCAGATCCCACGCCCTGTGGGAATCGATGTTATGCGAAACAGTGTGCGGGGAGCATACCAATTTAACGAAACGACCATAAGACCACCAATACGTAGGTGGCTCTTTCATGACCTACATGACACGCATGTCATGACATTCATGTCATTGCACTCATGTCATGAGCCCTCAGGAGTCCCCTTAGCTACACCTAAGAGACCTTAAGGTATGTTAAGCCTTAGTCATGCTCATGACTATGACTTCAGCCATGAACCTTTAGCCTTTTCCTTCACTTAGTACCACATCTAAACCCATTCCATTGGTTTTTGAGCGTTCATCTTTTTTTTGCTGAGTCATTCTCATTTTTCCTGAGTCATGCTCATGATTATGACTTTTACCATCATTCTTTAGTGTTTCCTTCACTTAGTACCCACGTCAGAACCTATTTCAGTGGCTTTTGAGTGTTAATCTTTTTTTGCCGCTACATTGTCATTTATGCTGAGTCATGCTCATGACTACGATTTCTGCCATCATCCTTTGTCTTTCCTTCACTTAGTGCCCACGTCCAAACTCATTTCAGCACTTTTTCAGTGTTAATCTATTTCGCTGGGTAATTGTGATGACCTACATGACACGCATGTCATGAGCTATCACGTATGTTCGTCAGACACTCCTGTCATACTATGCCGATTTTGGTACCTACCAAGTTAACGAAACGACCATGAGAGCACAAAGATGTAGCCGGCTAGATAGATAGATAGATAGATAGATAGATAGATAGATAGATAGATAGATAGATAGATAGATAGATAGATAGATACTGTCAAAGTAGCAAACCCTCGCAAAGAAATGCTTCGCATTTTAAAGTGTATGTGAGGGAAGTGCAGCAGGCGGTCACGTGGTGGCGGTAGAGAGCGGATGAGAGAACTGAGGAGCGCGTGCTTATATATATATATATATATATATATATATATATATATATATATATATATATATATATATATATATATATATATATATATATATATATATAGACTGGTGGTGGTGGTCTACGAACCTCCGTCAATTGCACTTCGCTCCTCGAATAGGGCGGACGCATGTCGATTGAGCGTTTGAACAACACCTTGTAATATGGTGAGCGTGTTTTAAATCATTAATACGGGACGTCAAAGAGGTGGGACGTAATGCTAACGTATTCCTCTCGCATTTACCACTAAATCACCAATGAATTTTGTTTTGGACTTTGTAGCAGATACAGGACATACGCTGTGAATAAAACGCCTTATTACTTTTGTTTTCACGCTGATATTTCAAAACTTCTCAAGCATAATTCAGTAAGAAGAAAACAGCTCGTTTTGACAACTTTGGCGGCTGAATATTGTAGCATTTAATGTGCATATACGACACGGGGTAAACATATAGCATGCATATAACTAAATATATACGAAACATCATGGCAACGGTGAAAATTCACTTAGAGTGTTTATATAATTGTAATCGAAATAAAAAACGTTTGCACGGAAAGTATTAAAAACGGAAGCTGCATTCTCTCCTGGTTTCTAGCTACGCACAAGTTCATCATTGCGGCACCGTAACCACAGCGATAAATTGGGGTGAGAAGCCATAAAAATTTTCATGTGTCCTTAGCTACCGCCTAAGAGACGCGAAGGCGAAAGACTCATATAGCCTACTGTAATTCACCTTTATCCACCTTAATCCTCCTTTATCCACCGTAATCTACCCTAATTCACCTTCATCCTCCTTCATAGACCTTAATCCACCTTCATCCACCCTAATGCACCTTACACAACCCTAATCCTCCTTCATCCGCCTTAACCTCTATCCAAGCTAATCCGCCTTAATCCAATCACTTATCAATCATTAATTAACTCCGCTCATCATTATTCATATCTTATACACGGCAGGTCATAATATGCTTGGCTTCAGGCCTTTCTTGACTCATTTGACTTTTTGTACCTCACAACACGACCTTAAACATAGAGATCTAAGGGTTTCGCCTTAAAAAGAAGTTGTTGCAAAAGGGAACACGGGAACAACCAGCACTGTCAACAGTGCAGCAAAGTTCAAGCTCACTGCTTTTTACAGCGAAGCTGCATATGGCTAGCCGCGAGTGGCGTCGACGAAAAAAAATTTTCCCAGAGCGAGTGTAATTTTGAGCTTCCATGTAACAGAATAATGATTTCTCTTGTGTTCAAATTAGAATCCGATGCAATCATATCTGCAGGTTCTGTGTAAGTCATACCTTACAAATTTTGTGACGCACTTTACTTTGAGAAATTGACTCACTTCAGTAACGCCATTGCGCCAGGCAAAGGGTCGACTAGAATGAGGTTATATGCTGCACTCCGGCACATCTGCGTGCGCGCTTGGCGAACGTGTGCACGCGACGTATCTGTCCTGGATGAGTGGGCGCTCTGTCCGTTGCATAAACCGCGCAGTGTGCTCTGACCGTGATCGACATCAGGGCAACTGTTAAAGAAAATCAAAGCTCCTTTCTTAAAAATGATGGTTGGACGCGAAGTAGGGATGGTGCTTCTCGGCCTTTTGGCTAAGATCAAGTGTTAAACCGACGTTCAGCCGACGAGAACAACGCCCCGGCGCCGCGCGTTCCGTCGTGGTAGCCAGGGCTACATCTAGCCGTCCAGCTCCTCCAGGATGGCGTTCCGAGAACCCCCACCCAAGGCGCACTGCTTCACCTTCAACGCGCCAACGGACAGCAGTGCCGATGAAATCATCGACGCCATCGAAGAAACCGTAGGGCCGGGAAGCCTTGAGACCCTCCAACACCAAGGAGGAGTAAAGTTCATCGCAGCTGTCGCGTCCGCAGCAGCCGCCGTGAAACTATCGTCCCGGGGCTCCTTTGTTCTGAACGGCGCCTCGGTCCCAGTCGCTCAAGTCGGACCACGAGCCCTCTACATTTCCGCCTTCCGAGTTCCCCCGTACGTGGGAGACGCCACACTCGCAGCCGCCCTGTCTACGTATGGAAAAGTTCTCGCAATTCAAGAATCGCAGTTCAAAGGAAGACCGACAGTCGGTACCGGCGTAAGGGTCATTCGAATGGAAATGGCGAAGCCCGTGCCAAACTTCCTGTCCGTTCAAGGCCACCGCATCATGTTTGACTACCGAGGAATTCGCAAGGTGTGCTCAAGGTGTGGAGCAGGGGCCACCTTGGGAAGACATGTGAAACGCCACGTTGCGAACGCTGCGAAGTCTACGGTCACGAGACTGCCAAGTGCACGTCCCCGTGTCGCCGCTGTTCCGGGAACCACGTCACAGCGGATTGTTTCCTGCCCAGGTCCTACGCTGCTGCAGCCGCAGGCGCCAACATCCCCGCCAGTATCGAAGACAACGACGGCCAGCCAGATCAAGACGAAGTACAAACGCCGCTAGAAGGACCACGCCACAGTGAACTCTCCGAAACCGCGTCTCGCTCTGAATCTTCAGACAGCTCGGAAGACGAAGATTTCCCACCGCTACCCTCTACTGAAAGGAGCACCACCGAAGTCAACGCATCAGAGACAGACTCCAGCAAGACGACCTCTCCTTAGGACCACGAAACAGACGCAGCAGATACAGCAACGCGCGAAAGCGTTGCCGTCAACGAGCCCACCGACAAGCCGCGTCCTTCGGTTGACCGAAGACTCCACCCTCAGCCCGAACAGACGCCGTCACCTGGCATCGGACGTGAAACCGGACTCGCTCAAGCCAGGGCAAACCAAGTGCCTCGAACAACGGACGCGTCGTTGATGAACCCAGTAAGTCAAGTAACCGACCTGCTTCTTAAGGCAGAAGCAATGGACACTGATAAACCAGATATAAAGCGAACACGCGAAGCAGAAACGGACTCGAGCGGTTCGCAGAAAGATGGTAGATCTAAGATTCCAAAAAAGCTGCGCGCATCGGGTTCTGCCGTGGGCGGAACCCTTTAACTAGGCCTGTAACATGGCGACGTTTTTCGCCTGCATCATGGCGGCGGTGCATTTCTCTCTGAATGTTCAAGGGTTTCGGTCCGTCGACAAACAGAGAGAGGTGTTGCACTTCGCCCGAGCGCGGGGCGTCGACGTGCTTTTCTTGCAAGAATGTAATTTCCGGACACGCCTCGACGTGTCAAACTTTACGGCCCGGTTTTCTGTTGACGCTTTCTTTTCTCTAACAAATGCTGTGTCTTGCGGTGTAGGAGTGGTGTTCTTAAATCCCCATTTTAGAAAGGGAGCCCATTGCACGTACGGTATCGACGGCCGCACGTTAGCAGTTGATTTTTGGCTGTACACGAGACGCGTTAGAGCACTAGCGATATATGCACCCGCACGCCGATCCAATTCCTCAGAATTTTTCGAATCATTAGACACGTTCATGTTCGAGCCTTACCCGACGTTTATCGTGGGTGATTTCAACTGTTGCTTAAATGATGACCGCGACACTCGCGGACCCGGGCGGTCCCGTCACTATCGCGGAACGCGTGCGTTGCGTCGGCTTGCTCAGCAATTTCGTCTTTCCGATGCCTGGGTGCAGTTGCATGACGACATATTCGGACCAACTTGGAAAAGAGGCAGGTCAGCAAGCAGACTAGACAAATTCCTTTTTCCGCCTGAATTAAGCCGCTACCTAGAAAATTGTAAAGTTTTAGCCTTTCCAGCGGGAACACCCCGCATCTCAGATCATTATCCATTGTCGGTACGTCTGGATCTCGGTGAGACCATGCCGAAAAGTGATTTATGGCGACTAGACGCCAGCCTGCTCACAGATCCCGAAAGCATCGCATCGATAGGCGCTTCATTAGCAGACCTGGCCGAGCGTAGCGCAGAGCACCGCACTTGGGACGATTTCAAGACCGCGTGGCGTCCGATACTCACCCGAGCAGGGCGTGACCGAAAAATGCGGATCACCCACGAACTAAATGAAATTCTTAGACGTATGCGAATTGTCCGCAATGCAGACAGCCTCACGTTTGCGATGCAAGACTACCTTGACTTGTTGAAGGCTAGGTACGAAACCTTGCTCCGTCAGTCGTCCAGAGCTGCCAGTATTGCTACCACCCAAGGTAAACCTTCATCGGATCCAGCCGTGCTCCGGTACATACGGGCAGGATCGGCGGAGGACAAAGGGCCTACTAGAATTCCATATGTCACGCTCCCAGATGGTGCTCTTAGCGACCGTTCGTCCGACATAAGTACTGTCTTTACCAAGCACGTAGCCGAGGTGCTCACAGCCAAAGAAGGCAGCTGGGACAGGGATGATTACAGCGATAGACTTAGGGAATTTTGTCGCGACCTGCCCCAGGTATCAGAGGACATCTTACAGCGTTTATGCGAGCCAGCGACACCTGAAGAGCTACGTGCAGTGGTAAAAGATGTGAATGCTTCTTCTGCGCCCGGTCCAGATGGCATTCCAATCCAGTTTTACGTGCGAGAGAGCGAGAGAGAAAGCACTTTATTTGCACCCGTCAGAGAGTCTGGGTGATCGGGGTGAGACGCAGCTCCCCCTTTCACCGCCTACCTCCCCCCTAGATGTCGGCCGGAATCAGTTGGCTTCCGGCGGCGGCCTGGGCTTGACAGATGGCTTGTTTTTGGGCATGTTCTTCCTGGCTATGAAGGGAGGATTCCCATGAATCTTGGTTCCCATGTAGACCGTTTAGCTCTGGGCAAGCCCAGAGCATGTGATTTAGGGTCGCTATGCCTTCACAGTTTTTACATTTCGAAGAGTGCACCTCAGGATGCCATTTGTGTAGGATATACGGGTTTGGGAAGGTACCCGTCTACAGTTTTCGCCAGATTACTTCTTCCTTCTTTGTGAGAGATCTATGGGGGGGAGGAAAAGTTCTCCTTCCCATTCTATAGTGTTGTAGAATTTCTCTGTATGTGGTTAAGTCTCGCTTTTTGGACAGGGAGTAGTATGCCTGCGCTGGGGCCCGGTGTGTAAGTCCTCGGGCGACCTCGTTGGCGATCTCGTTCCCTGTGAGTCCACTATGAGCGGGCGCCCATATTATTCTAATTAGGTCATTGGGTACGTTCTCCTTGCCTGCTTGCAGAATTTTGGTGGCCTCTTTGGACACCTTACCAGTGTCATAGGCTTTGATTGCAGTTTTAGAATCGGTGAAGATTATTCTGGTTGATGGGTTTGTGATTGCCAGGGCAATCGCCGCCATCTCTGCCTCCTCTGGTGAAGAGTGTCTCACGCTACAGCTCGAGATTAGCTCGCCTTTGTCGCTCACTACTACTGCAGCGTAGTGCCCTTCTGGGTACTCCGCCGCATCGGTGTACACTACTCCTTGTTTTTGGAGGAGGGAGCTTTGGAGTCTTTGGACTCTGCTTTTCCTGCGTTCATCGTTGTATATTGGGTGCATGTTTCTTGGGATGGGGGCTATTCTTAACCTGTTGGCAATTTCTTTGGGGATGGCGGTTATCCCCTCTCGCGAATCTGGATTCCGGTAGCCCAGTTTCCTAAGAATGGATCTGCCCGTTTTGCTGCCAGTTAGTCTGACATATTGTGCCGTGAGTTTCGCCTCGCACATTTCATCTAGGGTGTTTGAGACTCCTAGGTTGAGGATCGTCTCGGTTGATGTGCACGCTGGTTAACCTAGGGCGGATTTGACACCTTTCCTGATGAGGATGTCTACCTTGTCTCTCTCTGCTTTAGTTGTTTTAAGTACGGGATAGCGTAGGTGATTCTGCTAATGATGAAAGAGTGAACAAGTCTAAGTAGGTTTGCCTCCTTCATCCCCGCGTTTTTGTTTGCTATCCTCTTGAGGAGCCTGCAAGTTTGGTTGGTCGTGGTTTCTAGTCTGTTTATTGTTTCAGTGTTTCTCCCATTTTCTTGTATCCACATACCCAGTATCCTGATCTTGTACACCCTTGGGACCGGGGTGTTTTTGACCAGGAGCTGGATATTGACGTGCTGCTTGCTCATGATTAGCATCTCCGATTTTTCCGACGAGCATTTTAGCCCTATGGGTCTCAGATAGCTTTCTGTTTCCCAGATTGCCCTTTGTAGGGTGTCTTCTATTTGGCTATCGCTCCCCCCTCTGTCGACCCAAAGAGAGAGGTCATCAGCGTAGAGAGTGTGGCAGAGGCCCTCTAGCTTTCTGAGTCTTTCTGGCAGCCCGATCATTGCAATCTTAAAAAGGGTAGGGGATAGCACCGATCCCTGTGGTGTTCCCTTGTTGCCCAGCCTAATGTTGTCTCTGATTGTGCCCCCGATTTCTATGTTCACTGTTCGGTCCGTGAGGAAGCTTTTAATATAGTTGTATAGCTTGCTGCCTACATTCAGGTGATTGAGGTGTGACAGGATCGCTTGATGTTTTACGTTGTCAAACGCTTTGCTGACGTCCAGTCCCACTATGACCCTCGAGTCGCTAGTCTTCCTTTCCAATACTTGTTCTTTGAGTTGTAGCATGACGTCGTTTGTGGATAGTTGTTGTCTGAATCCAACCATGCTGTCTGGATAGAGTTCCTTACTTTCCAAGTATCCGTTGAGCCTGTTCTGTATGACGTGCTCCATGAGCTTGCCTACACAGGAGGTTAACGATATTGGCCTAAGGTTCTCTAGTTTGAGTTCTTTACCTGGTTTGGGGATGAGGACTAGCTTTGCTTTCTTCCATTCCCCGGGTATCTCCCCCCGCTCCCAACATTTTTGCATGAATGCTGTTAGTTGTTGGAGGGAGTTGTCATCGAGGTTTCTAAGCATCTTGTTGTTGACCCCATCTGGTCCAGCCGCGGTTTTTCCTCTGAGCTTGTTTAAGGCAGCTTGGACCTCTCTTATAGTTATTGGTTGGTCGAGCTCCTCGATGCTTTCGCCACTACAGTGGGGGAATGTTTCGGTGTTTGTTTCCCCTATGTACCTCTCTTTTATCTGGTTGATCATATCCTCCTCCGACCCCTGGAAATTGTGTGTTAGTATTTGCATTTTTTTCCTGGTCTCAGCTTTGGTGTTGTCTGGGTCCAGGAGGTGTCTCAGTAGTTTCCAGGAGGTGACGGAGCTTAATTGCTCGTCTAGTCTATCGCAAATGTCATTCCAGTGTTGTCTGTTTAGTGTTTGGGCATGGCTCTCAATTTCCTTGTTGAGAGCTGCTATTCTTCTCAGGTTACGGTTGCCCCTTTTTTGTGCGAGCTCGGTTTCTGCCTTTTTTTTCTTTTGCCACAGTTGTCTCATGTGGCTATCAACCCAGTCTTGTTCCTCATCTAATTCTATTTCCTCCTCAGCCTCTTTGCACGCCTGCTTGATGCCATTGGTCCATTCAGATATGTCGGTGATCTCCCCACAACCCCCTCCGTTGTCGCGGAAGGACTGCCAATTGATGGATTTGAGTGTTTTCCTCACACGTTTGATTTTGACTCCATTTTGGACAACGATCTCTACAATTCTGTGATCACTGCCTAGGTTTTCGTTCGTGTTGTGCCATGTAGCCTCAACGTCCGCTCCGATCATGGCCAGGTCGGGGGTGGTGTCGTATGACAGGGTGTTCCCCGGCCTGGTCGGTGCGAGTGGATCGTTGAGGAGTATTAAATTGCACTGTATCATGGCGTCCCATAATTCCCTCCCCTTTATTTGGGAGTGGTTGTATCCATATGCTTGGTGTGGTGCATTAAAATCTCCTACTATTACAAGACGCCGCTGCCCTTGTGCCAGTGATTGCGCTTTGGCAAAGAGCTCCCTGAAGCCATTGTCTCTTCTTAGTTTAGGGGAGCTGTAGACGTTCAGGACTAGCAGGCCACGTTCTTTCCTCCTCCGTGGTATAATTTCCGTTAACACGTAGTCAATCTGCGTGCATCCTACATCATTCTGCGTGACGGTGATATTTCTCTTCACCAGGGTAGCAGTCTGAGTGTTTGGCCACCGGCCTGGGTACGTTTTGTATCCACTCAGTTTAGCGTTTTTTCCACACTCTTGCAGCGCGATGATGTCGGCACCATCGCGTCCCGCAAGGTAGGCTTGGAGAACGTTTCTTTTTTTTTGTGAAGCCCCTACAGTTCCATTGCCATATTGTGTTTGCCCTAGTGTTGAATCTGGCCATGATTCAACCTCAGAAGGATTTGCTTTTGCTGTTCTGCCAGTTGGTCCATTCTAGTTCCCATTGGGGTGACTAGTTGGCTGAGCTGGGCTGAGAGTTGGTCTATCCTCTCCGCGTTACGCTGGGTAGCTATGGCCACCTGTTGTACTACCTCTTTGAGTTGCTGCATGTCTACCTCAAGTTTGTCTACCCTGCCTTCGGCCTTCTCAAGGCCTGAATCGATCTTTTTAACTCGCTTTTTCTTTGGCGGTGCAGCCGCCTCTGTCTCGGTTTCGGATGACTTATCGTCCATGGCCTCCTGATGCGCTTCCGGTTGTCTGAGTTGAGCTTTGAGCTCATTGTTCTCCCTTTGCAGCTCGATAACGTGATTACGGAGCTCCTGCATCTGAGCTTGTGTTTGCTCCTGGTAAAGCTTCCATTGCTCCTGTTGCTGTTTCATCATTTCGTGTTGTTGCTTCATTTGTTCTTTGAGCTCCCTCACTATGTCTGAGTCATGGGAATTCCCCGCTTCCCAGCCTACCTTTTTGGTGGGTGGTGCCACTCGCTTCTTGGGTGGGGTGGTGGTGGCCTGCTGTGCCCCTTGCTTCTTGGGCGGGGTGGTGGTGGCCTGCTGTGGTAGCCTTGGGAAGGATGTGGACCGGAGTCGCTCCTTGCTCGGGGCCCGCGTCTTGCTCTCGTCCCGCCTGCTCCGATGTTCTGATAGCTTCTCCTCCTCCTCCTGTTGCTGGAGCTTCTCCCATTGGCGTTTCTTAACGATGTATGGGGTTCTGAAGATCTCCTTGCAGGTTTTGTCGCCGGTTAGGTGAGGCTGGCCGCACAGCTTGCAGGTGGGGTTGCAGTCGTGTCCCTCGGTTGGGTTGGGGATGCCGCAGCCCCTGCACTTCTCCTTGCTCTCGCACAAATCGGATCGGTGTCCCAGGTCTCCGCACTTATAGCATACGTCGTACTTTTTCTTGTACAAGTAACAGTTCAGGATGGCATCTAGGCATTTGATTGTCCTCGGTACCTCCTTGGTGGTGAATGTGAGCATGATGGTTTTGCTCTGTCCTAGTCGTCTGATCTCCAGTACCTTGGGATTCTCCGCATGTTCTGCTATCCCCTGCTTGATCTTTTGCAGTGAGGTGTTGAGTCCTATTCCGTGGATGACTCCTCTCGAGAAGTCGTCGGGTACTGCCAGGTGAACGGTCATCTCGTGCACTTTCCCTTCAATGTCCAGGTGTGTAAGGCGTAGGAGCTTGTCTCTTGCCTCCGTGCTGGGGGTGAAGAAGACAAAAATTCCTTGCTTCTCGTTCTTGACGAGCTGGCACGCCTTGTTCCATTCAATCTTCGCAGTTACATGTATGGCTTCGGTCAGTGTAGGTCCATCGTACTGTTTGACTACCATGCCTCCCTTGGGGCGGAAAATGATTCTCCAGCCATTCTCGGGAAGCTTGACTTGGTTCGAGGCGATCGATTTCTCCGCTTGCTGTTTGCCGTCACGCTTCGGTGATGGAGTGTCAATCACTTTCACCTCTTCTGAGGCGAGCTTGGCTTTCCGTGCCCATTTCTCCTCGAGGTTGCATTTGTTGAGTACTGTGATCCAATCCGTGGCGTCGAGTTCGTCCTTTTCGGCGCTGCGACCTTGCACGGTGATATTCATACCGCCTGTTGACTGCCGCACGGCTGACGCGGCGGCACCGGGGGCCTTGGTAAGCCTTAGCCCTCGTTAGGCCTAGTGGCCGGCGTTAGGGTTGGTGCGTCGGCACCACGGCTGGCAGTCTTTTGGCTCTCAAATGGCGAAAAATCCACTTACAGACAAAACGCTGGTGTCCGCAGAGTCCTCTCAACTTCCGATTGACGATTTTAACCAGCTCTGGTCGATCCGACAACATTTGCCGCTAGAAATCACTGCAGGAAGACAGAGCCGACGTGGCACACGTCCACTCGCCACGGCCCCCTAGCGGCCTCACCCGTGCGCTTTTTACGTGCGCTTTTTTACGTGCGCTTTTTTTTTACGTGCGCTTTTTCGACGCCGTGAAAGAATCGCTTTTGTCAATGTTCAACACCTTCATAGTAGATGGCATTCGGCCCGACTCTTTCCGGGACAGCCGGATCGTCCTCCTACCCAAGCCAGGCGGCCAGGCCTCAGACCCATGCACATGGCGGCCGATTACATTACTAAATGCAGATTACAAGATTGTCTCGTCAATGCTAGCGAAAAGAATAAGCGGCGTTCTTTCCGACATTATCAGCCAGACGCAGATGTGTAGCGTTCCAGGTTGATCAATCTTTTCGTCTTTAGCATTGACGAGGGATCTTTTTACGTTCGCTTCTAGGACACATATCCCAGGCTATTTTGTATCGTTAGACCAAGCGAAAGCTTTCGATCGCGTCGAGTACCGATACATGCTTGGGGTACTGGAAGCTTTCGGCTTTCCCGTCGAATTCGTAGACAAGATCCGCCTCCTGTATTCAGGTTTAACTGCGAAACTGCTCGTAAACGGGCCGTCTAAGCGATTCCTTCCCCCTGACTCGAGGCCTTAGGCAAGGTTGTTCAATGAGCCCTCACCTGTTTGTTCTTTGCCTCGATCCTTTGTTGCGTCGCATATCACTCTGTCCGTCGATACGCGGCTTTCCATTGCCAGGCTAAGGAGACATAAAGGTGTCCGCATATGCAGACGACGTATCCCTCTACTTGAGAAACGAAGAGAGCTACTACGCCTTCTTACGTTTATTCAAAGAATACGCTGAATTGTCCGGAGCCCTTTTGAACAAAGATAAAAGCAAGGCGATGGCCTTCGGAAACTTTGCACCCGCCCTGGATGGAGAAGTCGAATGGGTAGCTACAGTCAAAGTCCTGGTAGTGGTGTTTCTCACGTCCGGGGAAGTAGCGCAGGAGACGTGGACAGACCTGCGTAAGAAAGCAGAAAAGAAGGTGTCAGTCGCATCAAAGCTTTCGATGACGTTAGCCGAGCGCAGCTACATAGTGAAATCCAGTGTTTGCGCGGCTTTTTACTACGTAGCACGCATAGCGCGTCCGCCACGCAGGGCTTCACAGAGGCTAGCCACAATCTGCGGTTCTTTCCTGTGGGACAACAGGACTGAACTAGTAGCACGTCCGCTCCTTCGGCTTCCAACAGAACTAGGAGGTTTCAGTCTCCCTTGTATCAGAACAATGAGTTCTGTCCTCGCATTGCGAGGTTTCTACAACCTCGTGAACGACACGGAATACCCAGGCAGAAAACTGGTTGATTACTTTCTAGGCACCTCCAGAAAGCTTTTCTTACCCGAAAAAAGGACAGGTCCTACGGTGGAACAGCCACCGCCATTCTATAAATATGTATGTAGTACCCTTCAGTCTCTTCGAACAGCCTTGCCTGATGTCGAGCTAGTTAGCACCCCGGCAACGGAGGTGTGCGAATGGTTAGCGGTTAAGCACTTGTCGCAGGAAGAACTGCAGAGGTGCAGGAGCGTCAGCTGGCGCAGCCTGACTTCGTAGGCCGTACCAGCCGAGGTTCGCGACTTCGGATGGAGACGAGGTTGGCGCGTCTTGCCAACGCGGAACCGCACGGCAGCGTGGGGAATAAGTCGCACTGACCGCTGCCCTCAGTGCAGACAAGAATAAACGTTGCAGCATGCCTTATTCGAGTGTACGGTATCAAAAACAGTGTGCTGTGACCGTGATCGACATCAGGGCAACTGTTAAAGAAAATCAAAGCTCCTTTCTTAAAAATGATGGTTGGACGCGAAGTAGGGATGGTCGAATAATTATTTTATTTGACTAACGATTATTTATTCATCGCTTTAGCCTTTTATCGATTCATCGCTTTCAATGCAGGGTTTCTCATTGATTAATCGAATAACCAAAATTTTGCCAGACACTTTCAAAAAGGCTGAAACGCAGTTATCTACGTTTGAAGGACCCTGTTCTAATGTTTGAGAGATGGGACCAAGATTGAAACGCAAGTGTATAAACGTTACATAAAGGTAATCTTTAACTTGGTAGTAGGTAGTAGTGGCTTTTGACAAGGTAAACAATGAATAAATGAAAAACTTTATTTCGTGAGCGAAAAGCACATGAGCCGAATGGAAGTGGTTCCCACTTCACGGGAATCCATTTGCTGTTGTCGCCGCCTGGCCCCTGGTTACGAGCCAAAGCTGGTCTTCCAGGACGGGACTGGACAGCAAGATCTTCCATCGCTCTCTAAGGGGTTGGATGGGTAGGGGGATCATGTTGGGGTTAGGGATGGTGAGGAGTGGTGGGTGTTGTAGGCTAAATTTGCATGTGTTGGAGTGTACCTGGCTCGTGACACACGGGGCATTCTTGCCCGTACTGTCTCGGTTACATGCGGTTTAGTAGTCGGGGGTGGGGAAACGGCTCTGTCTGGGTCTGCCTATATGTTGTCTGCTGCTCCCTCGTTAACTTGAGGTGTGGCTCGTTGAAGCTCTGTCTCCTGTTTCTGTTATATTTCACTATGTCTTTGTACATGACCAGTGGCTCGCTCTTTGCGTTCTTCTCTTCCCTCGCCGCGGCTAGGGCCCGGTGTGACAGCGCTCGGTCCTGCTGGTAGGTAAACTCATTGCCCTCCTCTGCGGAGTGGGCCGGAACCCAGAATAATTCTATATCTTCCCCTTTCGGGGGTTCCGTGCCTTTGAGCACCCGAAGCACCAACCGGGACATCCAGCCCGACTGGAAGCTTCTATAAACTTCCTGCGAGTCTGCGACCACTCTGGTACGGCCTTCTTTAGTGAGGGCGAGGGCAATTGCCAGCTCTTCTACTTAGTCGACGTCGTTTCTTTTTAACGTCGCGCACGTTAGCAGCCTTTCATTGGTAGCCACCGTTACGGTCGCCCAACTTTTTCTTCTGTCTTTGGAGGCGTCTGTGAAGATTACGCCCTTCTGCCCCGCCAGCAGCTTGTTGTAAGCCTTTGCTCTGGCCTCCCGTCAGACGCTGACGTGCGCTGGGTTCATGTTCTTGGGGAGTGGTCTTACCTTGGTGGCTTCTAGCCAGACGTCTGATATTTGTCCTCGCTCCGTCTGTCTCGTCTCCTCCCAGCCGATCTCCTTCAGGATTCTTCTGCCGGCGTTCGTTTGACTTAGGCGATGCTTCTGGCTGGAGAGGCGGCCCTCGATCAGTTGGTCCACAGTGTTATGCAGGCTTAACCTCGTGAGTTTGTCGTGGAGGCACTCATCGGGACTCCGATGGCTTGCTTGATTGCTTTTAGATATTATCACGTCGATCTGGTTCCTTTCAACCGTGCTCAGGAGGAGATACGGTGCCACGTACGTATTTCGGGAAACCACGAAGGTCTGTACGAGCCTCGGGGTATCGTACTCTTCCATTCCTCTGCAACTAGTCGTCACTCTGCAGAGCATGTGCAGTATTTGCTCCGTCGTGTGCTACAGCTTTCCCATAGACGCTTCCGCCTTGTTGTTTGCTTGTATCACCAGTCCACGGATCTTGACACTGGCGCCCGGCAAAATGTATTCTCCGTCTAGCACCACTCTAGTGTGTTCCTTGAGTCTTTTCGGCGCCCGCTGCCGGACTACCACCAGTTCCGACTTTTGTGGCGAGCATCTTAGGCCACATTCCTTGGCATATTTGTCCACCACTTCCGCCGCCATCTGCAGCGTTTCTTGCATTCATCCGTGCGATCCAGCCTGCGTCGTCCAGAGCGAGACGTCGTCGGCGTAGAGCGCGTGCCCCAAGCCTTCAATCGCTTCGAGTGCCTTGCGCTGGTTCAGGAGTGCCATGTTGAACAATAGGGGCAAAAGGACCAAGCCTTGAAGGGTCCGC
>NC_051162.1:58558626-58578767 GCF_013339745.2 Dermacentor silvarum
GGAGTCGCCGCTATACAATTGCGTATCAATGCTGCCGTCGCTTTCTCCGTCGGATCCACATACGTTGCATACACAGGGAATCTGGGTTTATCTCTTGTAATACTATCACGTCTGGTTTGTTCTCGAGTGAATCCACGTGTTGTTGCAGCTCACCCGACTTGTTCCTGAAGCCACGGCAATTCCACTGTAACATCATCGTGTCTTCTTTCCGCCTAATTTTAGTTCGCTGCACCATCTTTGGTCAGGTCCAGGCTGCTGCGGGGGCGGGGGGGGGGAAGAGGGGAAGCGTTCGGCTCGGCATCATTTGGACTCGGAAAGACAGTCGGCAGTCGCTCTACCCCAGGCGCACAGACACTCCTCGTGGGCCGCCATTCCAGTACAATTTCAAAACTCTCGTGCCACTCCTGCCAAACTCTCGAAAACGATTAAGCGAACAGACCTGATCGATTAAGTCGAATAAATAAAGGTGGACATCGATGAAGATTAATCTTTTTGAGGGATACATTTAAATAATTATTAATCGATTTTGCCAATCCTAACACGATCAAAGTCAAAGTTCAAAGCCAACGACCACGCAACGAACCTAAGAAATGCTGTGCGACCCGATTCCATGCATATGTGATTTGATTGCTTGTTTAGGATTGTACTTTTTGAACATCGAAGTTGAATGAAGACACACTTCGTTAATTTATATAACCTTTAATTTGGATCATGTAGCCGTTAATTACATGCACACACTCACGTGAACTTTCATGGAGGACTCCTCACTTGCACCGTATTGCCTTGTGATTGCTGTGGTAGACGGTCAGAGGCTCTGCCGTTGCCGATACACGGGATCGGCCTTACGGGCACGATCGGGCTCACGCTTACGTTCGCGTACGGCAGCCTCCTCTGCCGTGCGCGAACGCCGTGCGCGCAGGGCAGAAGAGGAACGCCGTGAGCGCGCATTTCCGGCCTACCCATGGTGACGGCCGGGAATGCATGGCGGGACGCGCGTAATGCAAAGCAGATATATACAGTTCGTCTGGGTATCGTGGCGTTGCAGCTCCCATTTTTATTATCGGTGCAACTGCGAATGTAAACTGTAGTGCTTTGCGATATGTATGTCGTGTGCCGTTGTTCTATCATGTGCGCAGATGCGCACATAGTTCCATTGTGTAACTTGGTTTTCCTGCAGTGTGGTTTCGGCGCTGACGGGCGAATCAGTGCGACATAGAAAACTTCGCTTCAAAAAATTACAGTGACGTTCAGTTCGCGAACGCGGGTTACGCGCAAGCGTATATGTACGCCGCGCACGGGAAGCGTGTTTCTATATGCGCCCAAGCCCAGTGCTCGACCGCTGGCGCCACCATGCGCCACTCGCGCGTATCATGTTTCTAGCCGCCGCCACTGGAACGGAGAACACGCTGGGCTGGTGGTGACTAGGCACAACTATGGCTGCTGTTAAGGGATCGATAGTATTCCTAAATAAACGCATCGCTGTTTTGATGATTCAAATATAATCTCACTATCAGGGAGGGAGCAGTCTACCTGACTGGAGCAGTATTTTTTTTTATTTCGTGTGTTGCTACGCTGCGCTACGCAACACCCCAACGACCGTCGCTTCACGTTGGCGCCCGGCAGCGCAGCTTCCGGCGCGGCACCGGGGCACAACCCACCGTGCCGCTAAACAGAGAGGGTAAAAAATAAAATTGTGATAACAAGAACAAAAAGTTCCCAGCCAAAGCGGGATTCGAACCCGCGTACGCCCGGTGTCAAAGCGAGCGTCGTAACCACTAAGCCATGCAGCCACTTTGTTTTTTTACTGCCACATTGAACAGCACAATTACACAAAAACATACATTCGAGGGAAACGACTCGCGGAACTGGCTTTGCGCTATCCCGTTATCATTCGGGCATGTTTAACAATGCTTCAACTCTTGGGAGCCATTGAGGCTCTGGGGTTTGAAACTGGTACAGAGTAATAATTCTGTTAATGCTTTCCTTGAAATATAGCCTTATCGGTTTCGCGTCTATGTCAGCGTTCCGCACTGCCATCCTAGATCGCCAAATGCTGTGGAGGCCCAAGAGCGTAATGAGGTCAAATGGAATACCATCCTCATTTTCAACTGGCAAAAATCGTATACCGAAAGAGTCCACAGGTAGGTCTTTCTTGAGAGTACGTTGTAAGATATCCCAGAAGGAAAATGCTTCCTCCACAATCTTGCAATACATGCTCGATCGTTTCTGGCTTCCGACAAATGAAACCGTGAGTCCCCCAAGGTACAAAAAATCCCTTTTCTTCCAAATAATTCTTCGCATCTAATGTATTTGTATGCAACTTGAAGAAAAATGTTTAAACTCCTCCTGGTACACTCATGCTTTTCACTCTTTTAAGAACGTTTGCCCATGGTCCGGCACAATATTGGGATCTATAGAGAGGAACTGGTAAGACAATGTCACACAGATCTTTGTATAGTTTTTTTGCGCGACACAGTCCAAAGATAGTCCAATTAAAAACGAGCCTGCAAGAAAATAAATACATGACAGGTAGACATCTTTTAGGTATCCACCCAGGCCTCCCGGCATACTTTCCGACGCGACTACAAAGTTTGGTAATGCTCGTCCGAGTCTAACTTGACAAACAGTTCGTAAAAAGGGGTCTGATACATCGCGAAAAAACATGAGCCGATTTAACAAGCTGTCTTATGTAGAGGTGCGACAGACTCAATCCTCCATAGCGCAGACGTCGAAATAGGTGGTTCGCCGCGTGCGCTCCCACGTAGATCCCCAAAGAAAAACGGCAAGAACTCTATGCAACTTTTGCACATTCACGCGTGAACAATTAATTAATTGCATTATATATCACAGTTTGTCTATTAAAAATAAATTACACATTGTTGCTCTCGCAAAAATTGACCAGTAAAAGCACTTAAGGTTATCAGCCTTTTCGCGCACTTCGACAACTTTCTGCCGCCTCAAAGGCTCCCTGTTCTTGTAATTTTCCAACGGCACTCCTAAATAGGGTGCTGGAGTCCTATCCCTCCTGACGTTGCAGAAAATGTTTGGGGTCGTTGGCCAGTATCCATGCTAAAATCCCAAGCACTTTCCAGAGTTGATTGCGCTGCCACTAACCTCACAGAAATGTTTAACAACTTTTACGGCATTAATGATGCTTTCATGATCAGCACAAAATAGTACTATGTCGTCTGCATATGCAAGCAGACGTACTTCTGCTGCATGAAGACGGAATGCTCGTACAGTGGAGCTATTGATTATGCTCAAACAAAAAGATTCATTGTACATGGAAAAACGCAATGGCGACAGAGGGCATCCCTGACGTACCGAGCATTCCACGTTGATGCGTGCTCCAACCACCTTATTTACTATCAAACGCGTCGTGCAACCTCTTTACGCCATGGCGACACCCACTCTTAAAACGGATCCAACGTTCACGTGTTGTAATATAACCAGCAGTATATTGTGAGGTACTCTATCAAACACTATTTTAAGATCTAGCTGTAGCATTGCGATGCTGTTATAATTATCATCACAACACTCTAGAACGGAACGGGCTTTATGTATGTTTGTAACAATTGATCGACCTTTTATGCCACAAGTTTGATGTTCACCGACTAAATCTTCTATTACAGTTTGCAGCCCCTTGGTAAGAATTTTCATGAATATTTTGTAGTCTATGTTTGTAAGTGATATCGGTCTGTACGAAGTAACTTGCATGCGCCTATTCTTGTCTTTAACCTTTGGTATAAGAACAGTGTTTGACGTAAGAAATGATGGTGGAAATACCGACATATCGAAAGCCTCGTTAAAGAGTGACACTAAGACTACAGCTACTTTTTCCTTTAGAACTTTATACAATGATGCTGTAAGCCCATCTGGGCCCGGGGATTTCCCAGGATTGAGATCATTAATAGCTTTCTTAACTTCTTCCAGCGAGATCGGCATTTCCAAATTTTCTTTCGTCTCATCACTTACTCGCGGCATTAGAGTGAGAAAGTTATTCTTAAATGCGTCTACGTCGACTTCAATGCACGAAAATAATGCATCGTAGTATTCATAAAACACTCTTTGGATACCTTACTTATCTGTAATAACAGCGTTTTCCACTCAGCTTTTGCTATTTCGTTTAGGTGCGCGCAACTTTTTTTCTAATCCTAGTGCGCGCTTGGTAGGAAACTCCCCATCCATTAAGCGATCGGACCGAGCTCTGCCTACTGCGCCTTCGTACTTCTCCCTATCTATGATTTCCAATTTCTGCTTTATGCTACTTGTGTCTTCTTTAAACGTTCCGGGCCGTCTGCACTCTTCCGAAATGAACGTGCTTAGGTTGGCTCGGAGCACATTTTCTACACTTTCTTGTTTGTGCTTTATGGCACCTTACCTTTCAAGGGCCTTCATTTTCACTTCTTGCTTAAAGAGCTCCCAGTGTTCCCCAACTTTTTTTATAATACCCTTTGTCAAATTTCGCGATTGCGTTTGTGACATACCTTATAAAAACGTCGTCTTTTAGAAGCTTATCATTAGGTTTCCAATTTTCCCAAACAAATCTACGCGTTTTATCTTTTCTTTTTCCGACACGAAATGCTACGAGGCAGTGATCGCTAAATGATACTGGTTGAACCCGATATTCTCCGATCAACGGTACTAAATCCTCAAATAGGCGCGGTCCAACCGCGCGTGGCTTTGACCTTGAAAATGGGCTAAAGTGAATATCATTCCCAAACCCACAACATTCACCGACGTCTTCCAAACAATACTGGCTGATGATATTATTTAAGGAAACAACACTGACATCCCTATAAGGGGTCGAGCTAGTTTTGTCGTTTGCCATGCACACGCAATTTAAGTCACCAATGACAATTACAAACCGATCTGTAACACAGTAGTTACTCATAGTTTCAAACATTTCTTTTCTCTGTTCTGCGTTTGTATATGCATAAACGCATATTATGCGCCCAGTGCGTTTAAGTAATGTAATGTCACAAACAATTGAATGGCCTAAATTACATGAAACCACTTTCTCTACAACTGCACCCAATATCCTACGTATCATCAGCACACACCCTGCCGACTTTCTCACTGCATGACACACACATACATCGTACCGACTAGTAAAGAGGCGCACCATACTATCCGTCTGTTCTTGACTTTCGATTTTAGTTTCTTGAACTGCTACAATGTCCAAATCTTTTTCAGTAATTAACCTGTAAAGCTGATTTTGCCTCCTTCTTGAGGCCAGCCCTTTCATGTTTAATGTCGCCACAAGCATGTGCTTTTCAAAGGTAGCCATTTTTAGTTTTGTTATTTCAGCCAGACAAACAGTATGGTGCTCACCTTAACATGGAGGCTAAAGTCCCGCGTGGTGCTGATAAAACAGTATTTACGACTTCTCAGTGTCCTCGCGGGGAATCGACGACGAGCGTTGCGCTCTGGTGACACGCGGCTTAGGGAGCCTACATGCAACGCCGTTTTAGGCGTTGCATGTAGGCTCCCACACTTGTCGTCTTCCACACTTGTCGACACGTCGCCCGCCTCTTCAGCTTCTGTCATCGTTGTTCCCATTGAAGCAGCGGAAACACTAGCTCGCGTCAGCACGTGGTCACCGCATGTGGCTCTTTCTCGCTATACGCGACGCCTCCGTCCTTCGAGTCTGTCGCCGTACTCGCTGCCGGAGCCTCCTCGGTTGCAGCAGACAGAGACGCTAGCTTTGGACCCTGGCTACCTTCTTGGGCGCCACTCACATTAGCTGCGTCTCCTCCTGTCTCAGCGTCTGAGGCCGCGTTCGCAGCAGCTTGTTCCACTTCGTCTTCGTCCATTACCAACTCGCTGCTTTCTGCCGTTCCTCGAAAAGCGTCTCTTGCATCTTGAAACTTATTGCATCTGGGCACTTTACAGTCACGGCGGATGTGTCCTGTAGCACAACAGCGCAGACAGATGGGCGCACGGCCTGGCACTATGACGAGTACTGTCCCGTTTCCGATGCGCATTTGGTGTGGGATGCGTTCAAGGCTTACCCCGTCATGGAGAATAAGCCGCACAACACGCGTTGTTGAATCGGCGTTGTCGAAGCCGCCTGTCTCCCACTTTTCGCCAGTGACCTCCTTAACGTCCCCGTACTTTGCGAAAGCCCATCTCACTGCGTCGTTGCCCACGTTGAACGCGCACCATTGCACTTTCAGCCGCACTTCCTGCCTCTGTTGGTATTGCGATGCAGGTCCTACCTTTGACAAGGAAGGGCTTGGTTTCCAGCGACTTCTTTTTCGCTTCTTCAGTGCGGAAATTCACTAGCCAGACGTGAGACATCTGGTAAGTCCCTATTCCACCAACCTTCTCAATAATGCCAGCGTTCCTCATAGGCTCACTAAAGTCCTCTATTTTGTACGGGCGTCCTGCTATGTCGCAATGTAGAACAACTATAGTCTTCAGTACTCCGGTTGGCATGGGTGGCAGAATGATCCTGTAGTGCTTGGGCACGTCGGAGATCGAAGATCTGCGGCCAGCGTAGGCCGTTGTCGCAGCTCGTGGGGAGCCAGCCATCCTGCGTCCGCTCGCGTCGGTGACCAGAAGCAGAATGTAACCCATACTACAATACCCCTTCTAGTACACTGTAGCCATACAGCCACACTTCCTGCGCATGCATTCATGCGAACCATATGATTGCGTTTGAGCCCCCTCGGCGAAAGAAACCACCTAGTAACATGGTACGCGCGAGCGGCGCATGGCGGCGCCAGCGGTCGAGCGCTGCGCTTGGGCGCAAATAGAAACACGCGAACGGGAAGCGCGCCGTCGAAGCACCAAAAGTAAGTGCGGCAAACTATGTCGAGGACGCCACATTGATCTCGACGGTGCGACGCCTTGGGGTTAAGGTCGGCTACAGCTTCGCTGTACATCCACGTTCACAGGGTGCAATGGAGGCGGAAATTTTTTGAGCTTATTCAAAGCCTTACATGTTTTATTCAAACATTCAGTCACATGGACCCCGTGCCGAGTAGTTCAGAAACCAGGTGCCTGACTCGCATACCATATCAGGTGCAAGTAGAATGGGATCCCGGCACGCAGCGTTTTCAAATTGCATTGGTGCATTAGCTTTGGAAACTGTGCGCACTCTGTCCACGTCGATCACGCATCGGTCTTCAGTTCTGGTCTGGCCTGTCTCGCAAGAATAAGTGAATTTCATGATATGATTTCGCAATGTAAGGGAAGGTCAGAAGTAGTACTGTTATACGGCAAAGTTCGCTGCTAGTATTCCGAAATTCATCACCAGTAAGTTCAACGTCTACTTCATGTGTCCATTGAATCGCGTTTGTAACATATCCGAAGATCAGAACAACTCAGGCTCACCGCAAGGTTTTACCGGTCAGACATAATATCAGCGCATTGCGCAAAGTGGCGTTATTTCTACGCCACTATTGTAAGCCCACCGCAGCGGTGGCCTAGTGGTAGGGCATCCGCCTCGTATGCGGGAGGTACCGAGTTCAAGTCCCCGTGCCGCCGCGAACCCACCGGTCTTTTATAATGAATAGGGATGTTCCCTAGTCGGCGGCTCGGCTTTTGTGGGGCTCATATCTCGAAAGGAGGCCCAATACAGATTTCACGAGCTGTCTCTGGGATCCTCTTCTGCAACTACGGGCGGCCTTGTTAAAAAGCACCTGCCGCAGCTGTGGGAGGCTAGTGCTGCCTGCGAGTACCTACCGGTAAAATAGGTAGAAGTGCGCTCCCGGCCTGGTGCTCGGGCATTATGGGACCTCAACGCTTGGAAAAGGGTGTTAGTCCCCCACCTCAATAGGTGCATTTGGGGCGCCACATAGGAAGCGGCTTAGGATTGCGGATCAATGGCGAATACCTGAGCAACCTTCGGCTTGCAGATGACATTGTCCTTTTCAGCAACAATGGGGATGAATTACAGCAAATGATTGAGGACCTTAACCGAGAAAGGGCAAGAGTGAGGTTGAATATTAATATGCAGAATACAAAGATAATGTTCCACAGCCTAGGCAAGAAATCAATAATTCGAGATCGCCAGTGAGAGTCTGTGAAGAAGTACGTTTATCTAAGTCATTTACTCACAGCGGACCCTGATCATCAGAAGGAAACTTACAGAGGCATAAAATTGGGTTGGAATACAGGCGGCAGGCATTGTCAAATCCATTGAATAGAAAAGTGTACAATCAATGCATTCTAGTGGTAGCCAACATATGGGGCAGAAGCTTGGAGGTTACCAAAGAAGCTCCAGAGCAAATTAAGGACCGCAGAAAGATCGATGGAACGAAAAATGTTAGGCCTAACGTTAATAGACAGGAAGAGAGCGGTGTGGATCAGAGAACAAACTGGGATAGCCGATATTGCTAATGGACATTAATAGAAAAAAATTGAACTGGGCAGGCCATGTAATGCGTAGGATGGATAAACCATTAAGTTACACAATGGGTACCAAGAGGAGGGAAGCGCAGTCGAGGACGACAGAAAAGTGGGTGGGGTGATGAAGTTAGCAAGTTTGCAGGCGCAAGTTGGAATCAGCTAGCGCAAGACGAAGACAATTGGAGATCGCAGGGAGAGGCCGTCGTCTTGCAGTGGACATAAAAAATAGGCTGATGATGATGATGACCATGATAGGAAACGGTCGCCGTTGGAGCGGCCCAAACCTCCTTTTCCTTTTTTTGTGCTCACGAACGTTTCGATGGGAATTTAGGGCGCAGGCTCATTTTGCGAAGCTTATCACCCCTGAAAACAGCCGAACGCCAGGCCAGGGTACGCTTGTGCCCATTTTAACCAGCGGGTGCCCGGTGGCGGCGGGATTCGAAGCAACATCCCGCAGCCTAGTATTATGGCCAGCAAGCAAGTATCACGGCTCTGTTTATCGCCGTTCTGTGCACCTTGGAAGAACTCGTAAAAAATTCCACGAGAAACGATCTTCCGATGAATGTCAACGCTATTGTGATGAACGTTGAAGCCATGTAGCGACATACTATATTACCAACGCCAAAACGTGTATACAGCCGGGCTGCTTGCTCGCGCTTCCTACTGCACATGCTGTGCCCTCTAGCGGTGCGCCCTAAGTACTGCGAGTGGCACATATTCAGTTGCACAGTGCATTAGAAAAACCTAAATGATATGTTTTATAGCAGAACCACATACACAGGGACATATACCTAATTATCCCAGTTGCCGTCAAAGAGGTTCCTTGAAGAACGGCACACACCTACTGGCACGTACCTAGTGAGCCAAGTTGTTGTCAAAGACGTTGATTGAAGAGCATCACAGACCGACTGGCACATACTCAGTGCTTCAAAGCGCTTCATTGAAGAGCGGTACAGGCGCAGTTCCACATAACCAGTGCCGCGTCGCCAGTGATCTATGTCGGCCTCAAGGAGGTTCGTTGAAGAGCGCCACCGAGGTACAGAAGGCCACATACTCATTGGGAACTGGCTTCAAATCATTTTCCTCCAGCACAGCAGCCCCATGCGCTACCCATTCGGCCATGGACTACCCAACGGTAGTCCATGGTCGTCTGACATGCAATGTTCCGAACGAAGGGCAGGGATGGTTTTCTGGCACTACATTGTTCCGACTGCGTTGGCACCCCCCTCATGAATGACCCCACCGTTGTTGCAAGAAAGGCAAGTGAACACACCAGATAGGTTACAGTAGTCGCGGCGATAAAAAAATGAAAAAGCTGGAATTAAGCCTTCCTTAGCGTTGTCATATAAGGATCTACCATTCTTGAGATGCGCGGAAAGTGATGCGCCCACTTAAAAATATGACGTTTGGTATTCGTGCGAGTGCGCTGCATCATTTCAACTTGTCTTGGTCATTATATGCGTGTGTGTGTGTGTGTGTGTGTGTGTGTGTGTGTGTGTGTGTGTGTGTGTGTGTGTGTGTGTGTGTGTGTGTGTGTGTGTGTGTGTGTGTGTGTGTGTGTGTGTGTGTTCTTTTGAAAATGGACACTAGTTGGGAATCAGAACTTGTCTTCGTCTCCCTTTATTGCAGTCCTTCGTCTCGTTTCGCGCCGTGTAACAAGTTGGCCCGAAATGGGTACCCATTGGTGAGGGCTTCGCAAAGATAATGCCGGAGCAGTCGACGGCCGCTTGTTGCTCATCATCGACGATTCACACAAAACATTGATTGAGGCTATTCCAGTCCGTTAGTCGACCACAGAAGTCACATTCGCTCGGCTGCCAGAGTGTACTTGCACGGTGTGGGATGCCGCAAACCATCGTATCACATAACGGGCCTCAATTCACAAGCCGCAAACTTTGTTTGCGATAAGGATGTAACACACATACGACCTTATGCAATGGCTTTGCTGAGCGCGCGATGGTCACCATGAAAGCGGGACTATTCAAACTGTCCGTAGCTATCAATCTCGAGAAGAAATTAGCACAGGTGTTGCTCGGCTACAGTCGCATCCCCTGACCGTGTGGCAAGTCGCCGCCTGAAATGTTGCTAAGATACATACTGCGATAACACCTGGACATGTGCTTACCATCCTTGTCGCCTGCTTCTTTCCAACCTACCGAATTCCAGTGCGGAGACCCCCTGTGGATCCGTAATTTCGCTCTGGGGGGGGGGGGGGGCGGTGATGTTCAGGCGTCGTCACAGGCATCACGGGATCCCGTATGGCCACGGCTGAAACCCCAGAAGGTCTAGCTCGGCGCCTTATAGCCCAATTCCTCGTCGCATGCCAGAGTCGCCAAAGGCTAGAAAGTGGATACGGCCGACACCGCAGAAGCCACGTTCGGTGACCCGGCAGAGCAAGCAGCCCGACCAACGGAACAGTGCAGATCAGAAGCAAAGGATCCTATCGTCACTCGAAATGCAACTGCTATAGTCGTCGCAATTACGATGATGCTGAAGTGGAAAGTGTAATCCACAATTTAACAGAATCGTTAACTAACGAAAACAGAGAAGCGCAACTTTTGTCCGAACGCTTAGCTTCGCTGACCGATCTTCAGGTTACGTTCAGTTTTCGTTCACGAACAAGCGTGAGTGACCGTTTTGCCGTTTGCTGTGTCGCTCAAAGCGTTTCTTTCTTGACGCCTGTTCGAGAGGCTGCTTTAATCCTGCCGATATGCAGACCACTAATGAAAACTTAAAAATTGGTAGCAGCGCGAGTTATGGCGTCATAGCTATATGCACACGGTTAAACGAATCTTCGGCCGTTTTCTGTATGTACACAGACTTCTACTTTGATGCTGTTTCGGCTACTTCAAGCAGTGAATGCTGTATAGATTAGGTTCTGCGCAAACGGAATGGAGAATATACGCGCATTAGCAGCACTTCGAGGGTAGTCATTGCCAACGCGGCTGAGGGCTCCCTTTTCTAACAAAACATGCACTGGCTGTTTGTGTTGTGTTTAATGTGGTTTGGATAAAATGTTAGAGGAGAACACAGGGAAATAGTACAAGAATGTTTTTAGAAACACCTAAAGCAATAAAAATCGAACGGCAGAAACCTCAGCAATTGTAAGTCGGTGGCTCATATTCCAAATACAGAGATGATCGCAAGTCGGCCGGTTTGTTAGGGTTGCGGTAAGGATCCCCGACTGCGGCGCTGGGTACACAGATAAAATAATCTGCACCCTTAAAAGTGAATAAAGGTGTATATCGGTCCGCAGTTAACATTCGGACGGCATTTTTTTATGTAAGCGTGTGAGTTATAGACCGATTTACACCGCTATTCATTTTAAGGATGAAACATATATTCAGTGTCTTTTTTTATGTAAGCGTGTGAGTTATAGACCGATTTACACCGCTATTCATTTTAAGGATGAAACATATATTTCAGTGTACCTGGGCTGGATACCACTTCGCTAGTTGTTTTCTTTCGTTGCTTGTTTTGTGCACGGTAGTTTGCATGACGTTCCGAAAACCTTTTCCACCACATACATGACATGGCAGAATGACGGGAAGCAGTGCGTCATCACTGCTGCCGGCTGCCACACGCATCGGACCGTCGAGTCACGCATTCGAGTAAGTTTCTGACGCCGTTCTTACATGCACTTCGAAGCGCATGTAAAACCACGGAATAAACGTACTTATATGCCCGACCCGAAGTCACAATAGATCTGGTTGTCGAGTGGCAGTGAGGACGCGCTTCTTGCTCTTATTTGCTACTATGAGAAACTGATACTTCAAATATAAATAAATCAATCAATCGAACAATCAAAAAGAGCAACACGAATAAAAAACCACCGATGCGACGTTGAATCCAACTCATGACCACCACGCGGCAGTCAGTAGTGCTACCGCTATGTAACATCGCTTTGGTTTATTTCATTATTCTCTGCATTGACAGGTCACGGATCGTTGTACGATACATACACACAGCCGGATAGAGACGCTGGTCGGTCACAGTAGTAGGCTGTAGTAGCAAGCAATAGTAGGCTGACGTAAGGCCAACAATACTTCATGTACACAAGTGGCGAAAATTTTTTCGAGCCACTCTGGTACAAGGTCTCTTACTACTTACTATTCAACAAACTTTGATATCATTTAGCGAAAATACACATGTATGGGCTGCACATTAATATTGGCGTAATAAACAGCCATATGTTCTTACATATATATATATATATGCTATAACGCGCAAGAAATGTTCCAGCAAGGCGCCCCGTCATGATCATCGTGGACCATTATAGTTAGATGAATTGTTATTCCACTTGTCATATTAGCGAATGCCTCAAAGCTGTTCGGGCTATCGCCGCATCATTTTGGCATATTTCGGTGTTTCGAAGGCCGATTCTTTTGCACTTTACGTACATTCTGCTCTAACATTTTGTCCTGTGACGTAGCTAACGCCTAGAGCCACTTCTAGACACCTCCTTCGTTGGAATAGCGAGCTTTCCACCGTGCTAGCACTGAATGCCGTCGAAGTGTCCTCCAGGTCGTACGTTCACCCACTTGTTTGCCCAGGATGCCACCTAGCACATTTGATGACGGGAAGCCATGCGGGTTTGATAAGGAGCTCTGTGCGTATTCTAACCACTGAACCCTGAAAGTAGCGCGGAGCTTCGAGGAATGCGTTTGCGGAAAAGCTTTCTCCTCATGGATTCGCCGCATCTTTAAACTGACAAACTGTACTGTTCGCGTGTGCCTTCGACGTATATGTAGAGGCTTCGTTTTGTTTTATTTCGCCATTTGGTGTGTGCCACTGGGAAGGTGCCTGTCCTCCGTCAATCCTCCATAATTGGTCTGTCCCACTGTGACAAAAGAGGTAACGAGTCCCTATATGTCGCGTGATACGCGTCGTACTTTTGTGTGCAAAACCTGTCATCCCCATTTTCTCCTTCAACATCCTTCAACATGCAGCATACATCGCCTTGGTCGTTCTGACGTCGCTGCGTTTACGTCACACACTGTGCATCCGCCTGAATTGGAGTTTGCGTTGCGGCATGGCTTGTAAATGGTGCAGTGCATAAACATAAATATTGCGACACAGTAAAGTTATGGCCTTTGTGGTGGGTAAACAGGAACATTCCATGATGGTACCATTGCGCAGGACGACAGTAAACAAAGTTGTACGCATCGCCATTAGTTGTCAAGCATTTGATTAACCGCTTTACTAAAGCTTCACTGCATATCGATACCGATATGTGCGTTGGATTTGCATAGTTTTTTTAGCAACAGCTCTTATTTACCCAGGAAACAAACTAGACCCTCGGTAGGCGCTGTCCAATCTATAAAACCATTTTTATTAATGAGGAAACGACCTTGCCGAGACAAGTGCCATCGCGAATGCATGCTAGTTGCAGGTGCGGTTTTCAGCGACTTTGTAAGAAAATATTCTGTATAGCTTCAGAGTTAGACTCGTGCTGGTCAATCTTCATCTTTGTATATCTGATCATAAACTTTGTATATAAAGCGCGGGATTTCAAACTATCCTTTATTGGCACCCAATGCAAATCAGTGCGTTTTAAGTAAAAACGCCGTGCTTATGCTAGCTGTGATGAAAAAAAAAACATCGGTGGGATTCAGTGGCTACAAAACAACGCAAAAAAAAGAAAAAACTTAATTTTGTCATCGAATATCTGGGAGAACATTTGATTGCAAGTAAGCGTTAAAAGTGGCGGGGTCCTGGGCACCCTGCGAAATTATTTTCTAAGGCACCAGTGCATTTTCTCACAGACTTGTACCGGCGTTTTGGTCCAGTGTGTCGATCATTGGCCCATGAAGGAAGTCGGTCGCTTTATAACCAAACGCAAAGTCGAGGTGGCGGAAGAACTTCGGTGGCACGACTTTACTGAAGAGTAACGCTGAACCCAAACTCTCAGCAAGGGAAGCGACGTCATCTGGGTTGCCGAGCGTGTCCCCTTCTGACGAGAAGAGCGCAACAGGAACTGTGATACGATCCACAGGGTAAGCTGGGGGCTTCTTCTGCGATATGGAGAAACGTGAAATAACGAAAATTAGAGACAGACAGCAATGTTTAAAAAACGCAATAATCCCGATACGTTGATCACAAAATCGTGTCCCATGGCTACACTACGTCACAGTGTTGAGGACATGGTTCTGAATTCGCAAAGTGTTTCATTCGTAAGAATTGTTTATGATTGGCCGCGGACGCCTTCGTTATTGCTTTACTCGCTCTAATACTTGGCCGTCGAATATTCTTCTTCTGTCCAATACAGATAGCGTGCGCTGCTTATCTAAGTGTTTGTTCTAGCTAAACTACCACTTACAAATTGTGCGAACGGGAATATGATTCGCAGTAAACAAAGCGTGTCAATAAGAAACACTATAATAAATGGGGACACGAGTGAATCGACATGTCTCATGCGCATGAATCGGAAAGCCGCATATCGAAACATTACGTCGGTGGTAACTATGATTTTCTGACCCTAAAGCGTTTGTACGCTATCGTGAGAAATGAGGGATAATAATATGCGCGTTTTCCGACGTCAAATGACTGAAAGAATGCACAGTTCGTGAACATAGAGTTATGGAAGTGACTTTGGGACACAAAAATATACTTTATTGAATTCTACAATCTCAAATAAAGAAACCATCAGTTCCTGCCCTGCGCAATCACGCAATGACGATACCCTTACGCAGGCTTCGAAAACTCGGCCAGTTGTATTAGAGGAAACTGTAATAAAAAGATTTCATTACCTGTCCGTAGAGGTCCTTATTTTTGGAGGATCCATAGTCATACATAAGGAAGTTGTTGCTTCTGTAATTCTGAAATAGAATAATCTTCTAAGGAAACCATGGGTGTTTTCACACTCTCTGAGGTAGGAATATTTTAGAAAACTTTTAATCTGCTTCGTAGCCGTGCTCGGCTCCCTCAAATCGCGTTCCTAAATTAACAGCTCTTGTTTACCACTAGTAGCACGCAATCACAGGAACTATCTCTACTCGAAAAATTGGTCTCTCACCGAGACGAGGTGAAATTTTCAGCCACAATTTGTACTGTGTGGTGTCTGCTCTGCTCGAAAAACTTTTGACTATTTCGCATCTGCCAGCATTGTGAATCGTGTTATTCTCTCGTCTAAAATTACCCGAACATCGTCATAGCAATAAAAACTACCATCATTATTATAATAATTAGTGTCGCAAGCCTATTTATGCCCGCGGCAGGACGAATGCCTCACTCGTCAAGCTCCACTTACCCCTGCGTCAGCCGAGTACATCTTATGTCTGCGAAATTGCTATTCTCCTCACATTAGCACATTTGCAGTCGTCGATTCCATTTCCGTTGCTTTCGAACCCAATGTGCCACTTTACTGCACTACCGGTTATCTGCTCTATGCATTAAATGGCACTTATTATACGCCTTCCTCTTCGCCTCAAGGACAATACTAGTTATAATCGTTCGTTCTCATTATCCTACTGCAGTCTGCGAGTTCTGAACGGTTACCATAATCAGGCAGTTGATGAATGCCTTGCGAATCTTCCTTGCTGCTTTTGAAACACCTCTTGCTAAGACAGGGTATTAAATACTTCAAGTTCTGGAACCAAGGCTTGCTGCTATCCAAAACGAGTAAACGTGCTTTTCAGATAACCCAACGTGATACATTGCTATATATCATGCACTCGTGTACCTGACCAACGGTTTCCTTGTATGTATATATATACAGGGTGTTTCACTTTAGCTGCACCAAAATTTTTAAAATTGCCTGTGGCAGATAGCACAATTGTAATCCTCGATCTAAACTAATCGATGAGGCGGCCATTACTTCCACGAGAAATAAAAACGCCGAATTGAGTAATTAACATAATTACGCTAATTAACTTTTTTAATTATTTGTTTTACGGCACATCTTTCAATCTACGAATTATAGCCTTTGAGTTCGCAAGGCGTATCCACTTGGAACGAATTCGCAGGACGGCACCAGCTTCCAGATATTAATTTTCAAAGTGTCCGACGAAATACATGGGCGTTTCAGTTAACTTTGTGCTTCAATGCATAAAACAGCGTTTTCCTCAAAAAGTTAACTAGAACGCCCATAAATTTTGTCGGACACTTTAAAAATGAATATCTCGAAACTGGTTCAGTCCTGAGAATTCGTTCCAAGTGGATACGCCTTGCGAACTCAAAGGCTATAATTCGTAGATTGAAAGATGTGCCGTAAAATCATTAATTAAAAAGTTGACTAGCGTAATTATGTTAATTACTCAATTAGGCGTTCTTATTTCTCGTGGAAGTAATAGCCGCCTCATCGATTAGTTTAGATCAAGGATTATAACTGTGTTATCTGCCACAGGCAATGTTTAAAAATTTGGTGCAGCTAAAATGAAACACCCTGTATATATATATATATATATATATATACTGCATGCTTAGAAGAAGTATTCAAGCTCTTAGACTGGGAAGGCTTAGGAGTGAGGATCGACGGGGAATATCTCAGCAGCCTTCGGTTTGCAGATGACATTGTCCTATTCAGCAACAATGGAGACGAATTACAACCAATGATTGAGGACCTTAACCTAGAAAGCGTAAGAGTGGGGTTGAAAATTAATATGCAGAAGAGAAAGATAATGTTCAATAGCCTGGCAAGAGAACAAAAATTCAGGATCGCCAGTTAGCCTCTAGAGTCTGTAAAGGAGTACGTTTATCTAGGTCAATTACTCACAGGGGACCCTGATCATGAGAAATAAATTTACAGAAGAATAAAATTGGGTTGGAGGGCATACGGCAGGCATTGCCAAATCCTGACTGGGAGCTTACCACTGTCGTTGAAAAGAAAAGTGTACAAACATTGCATTCTACTGGTGCTAACATATGGGGCAGAAACTTGGAGGTTAGCAAAGAAGCTCGAGAACAAGTTAAGGACCGCACAAAGAGCGATGGAACGAAAAATCATAGGAGTAACGTTAAGAGACAGGAAGAGAGCGGTGGGGATCAGAGAACAAACGGGGATAGACGATATTCTAGTTGATATTAAGCGGAAGAAATGGAGCTGGGCAGGCCATGTAATGCGTAGGATGGATAACCAGTGGACCATTAGGATTACAGAATGGATACCAAGAGAAGGGAAGCGCAGTCGAGGACGGCAGAAAACCAGGTGGGTTGATGAAGTTAGGAAATTCGCAGGGGCAAGTTGGAATACGCTAGTGCAAGACAGGGGTAATTGGAGATCGCCTTCGTCCTGCAGTGGACATAAATATAGGCGCTATATATATATATATATATATATATATATATATATATTGTAGTGAAGACGAATGCCCGGCAATGCAGCCACATCACCAGTCATCCGGGAAGCGCGAGCTCGAGATTGCCTGAGCCGCTCTGCTTGAGACACGCTGCCAACGCTGCCCGCTGCTCTCTTGTACTGTGTTCACATTAGATTCTGGTGGAGGTTCTGCGGTTTCCCCCAACCTGGAATTACGCACCCGAACTCTGCCGTCCGTCATGCCTGACGACCCCAGCCCGACATCCCCACCGGTTACTCCAGCCATCGTATGTGCCGGTGCCCAGCGTCAGCGGGATCCTGACATCTTCTGCGGCACCGATGAGAAAGACGTTGAAGATTGGCTGGAATCGTATGAACGCGCCAGCAACACTAACAAATGGGACGACACCCAGAAGCTCAACAACGCGATGTTCTATCTGTCGGGCGTCGCCAAGCTGTGGTTTCGAAACCACGAAGCCGATCTCCGCACATGGGCTCGCTTCAAAACCAGCATTGCAGACGTTTTCGGCCGCCCTGGCGTGCGCAAGCTTCGCGCTGAACAACGCCTGCGCAGCCGATCCCAGCTAACTGGTGAAACGTTCACCAGCTACATAGAGGACATCGTCGACCTCTGCCGGCGTGTCAACCCGTCGATGGCGGAGGGGGACAAGGTACGTCACATCATGAAGGGCATTTCCGACGATGCCTTTCATATGCTGCTGTCAAAAAGCCCTGACACAGTTTCTCAGGTGATTGAGCTTTGCCAGAGTTTCGACGAGCTCTGCAGGCAGCGTCTTCTCACACGGCGCCCACCTGTGTCCGATGAAAGCCTCGCGAGCGTGGCCGTGGCTCCTGACATGGACTCCCTGCTTTGCCAAATTAAAGAGTTCGTCCGTGCTGAGGTCGCTCGCCAGCTTTCGCTGCTGTCCTCAGCCACGTCACCACCCTCGTCTTTGCCGGCCAACCTTCGCCAGGTCATCCAAGAGCAAGTTTGCGCAGCTCTCCCTTCTGCCCGCGAGACTCCACCGGTGCCGACTCCCGTTGCTTTTCCCGAGGTGACTGCACCTCTTAGCTATGCCGAGGCTCTCGCACGGCCACCACCTCAGACCTTTGCGCCATTCCCATCAGCCGTGCCACTGCGTCCAGCCCCTCACTTCGTTCAGCCGCGGTACCCACACAGCAGTGGACAATGGCGCACTCCTGACAACCGCCCAATATGTTTTGCATGTGGTCTACCTGGCCACATTGCACGATTTTGCCGTCGCCGCCCAACATCCTACCGCAGTAGCTTCGACACCGAACTATACGGTTCACCATACCCGTCGTCCTCCGTGCCTCAGAACCCTGGCCAGATGTCTTCTTACTCGGACCACCGCCCTCTTGTTGACCGCCGTTCGCCATCGCCCCGACGTCGCTCGCTTTCACCGATGCGTCGTCGTCCTTCTACGCCGGAACGGGAAAACTAATCGCCGCAGTTCCAGAGGCGAGAACTGCGTCACCCACGAACAGACCAAGGCCTCTCCCTTCTCCGACTAATATTATTGATGTATATGTGGACGGCGTCGCTGCACTCGCCCTCGTTGACACTGGTGCCGTAGTTTCGGTTATTAGTGCCACACTTTGCCGTTCGCTCAGGAAAGTTACGACGCCACTATCAAACGTATCCCTTCGTACTGCCAGCGCAGACCGCATCACGCCTGCAGCTGCGTGTACTGCTCGTGTTGTGATCAACGGCCTCCTCTACATCGTCGAATTTTTGGTGCTGTGTTCTTGTTCCCATGATCTTATTTTGGGCTGGGACTTCCTTTCCGCTAATAAGGCCGTCATCGACTGTTCTCATGCTGAGGTGGAATTTCAAACGCTGTGCGACGCCCCGCTCCTTGACGCTCGTGAACCTGACGATAAAGTTTTTGTTGACGAAGACGTTACCATTCCACCGCACTCTTCTGCCCTAGCCACGGTGTCATGCAACCTTGTTGCTGATGCCTGCGCACTTTTTACGCCATCCGCCATTTTCGCTCGTCGCAAATGTTCCCCGCTGCCTTTCGCTGTTTTGGACGTTCATGCCGGCATCAGCAGACTGCTCGTCTCCAACCAATTGTCCTGTCCTCTCACTTTGCTTCGTGGGGAATGCGTTGGCCGCGTCCAGTGTGTCGACCCTGCTGCCATCATTGACATGCCAACTGGTTGCACCGCCACTCATGAGGTCGCCGGAATGACCTGTAACCCCGCGCAGGAGCCGACTTCGCCCGATGTTCTCCATAGCTCCATCGCCGACACGTTGACTGTTTCCCAACGCGCCCAGCTTCTACGCCTTCTCGACAAGTTCCGTTCGTCTTTCGACTGCCAGCATGTTCCCTTGGGCCGCCCGTCAACTGTTTGTCATCGCATCGACACGGGTACTAGTGCGCCACTGCGACAAAGACCCTATCGTGTATCCGCGACAGAGCGCCGTGTCATCGATGACCAAGTAGCTGACATGCTGAAGCGCGGCGTCATTCGCATTCGGATAGCACCCTGGGCATCG